>NW_019744122.1:120516-164533 GCF_002891405.2 Cryptotermes secundus
AGTAGAGGCCGAACTCGCTGGCTGAGTCGGGACTGATGGCACGCACCAGTATCGGTAGGGTATAGAGACTGGTAGAATATCACAGGACGACGTACAAAAGATCAAACTGGTCGCGGTGCATGGGGAAATCCACCCCATCCAATAATAATAATAATAATAATAATAATGACATAACACGAGTTTTAGCAATATTAAGTCTCATGCAGTTAGCAGTGCACCAGTCACTCACGGAATTAACGTCAGATTGGAGTAAGATGCAATCATGTGGCGAGCTAATGAAGCGAAAAATGTTGAGATCTTCAGAAAGATTAAAAAGTTTCAGTAGTTAATGGATACATAGGTCATAAGCACAACAGACCACTGTAGGTCGCGGAGCAAGGGCCGAGAAGGCATACCCCTCATAAATTCATTCATACATAGGTCATTAATGAATACTTTGAAAAGGTCTCAAGACAGAGCCTTGAGGCACACCGGAAGTTACATGAAAAGATAAGGAGAGGGTACCAGAAACGTGAACCCGAGACTGTCCGTTGGTTAAGTAACTGCGAAACCAGCCGGCGTAACCATCAGAGAGTCCAAAAGAGCTCAACTTAAGCAACAGCAGGTTATGGGGGACGAGATCAAAATAGACAGCAGCAGCTTGACACTGATCACGGGCAACAGGAGTCATACAGTCAAGAAACGTTACCAAATTAGTAACTGTAGATTCTGATTTGGTGAAGCCATGCTGGTTGCGATTAAGCTCAATGTAATGCAAAACACGATAGAGAATAATGAATTAAAATAATCAGAGACATTATTAAGAATAGAAATGGGTCTACAGCTGCTCACAGCGGCGTGATTGCCTCTTTCAAATATGGGTACAATAATCTCTTCCTTTCATCCGGTATGGAATTACTGATGAGTGAGGTGCAAGTTAAATATATGCCCAAGAAGATGAATACAAATTACTGAACAGCCACGTTACGACAAACCCAGAGATGCCGTCAAGTCCACCGGATTAAGGTTTAGTCTCTTAATGGCCTTGCACACATCCGCATCGGAAACAGAGGCAAGGGATACGAATTCAGAAGATCGTGAAAGTGGGGTAATGTCCACAGGGCAATGATTATTACACAGTGTGTCCAGGTTCTCTTAGGACTGTGTTCATTAAAAATACAAGACGTGAATTATTTTCAAAATTTGACTCTTTTTATTCAAAAGTCTCCTTCTCAATCAATACATAGCTGGAATCGATTGAAAAGTTTTCGAAAACAGTCACTATACTCTTTTTGTGGAATCGCATTTAGAACTGCGGTACATTCCCTTTGGATGTCCTGGATGGTGTCGTGACAGTCTCCTTTCACCGCCAACTTAACTTTTGGGAACAACCAGAAATCTGCTGGAGCCAAATATGGCGAATGCGAAGGATGATCAAGGGCTGTGATCCCTTTTCTGGCCAAAAAATCGCGCACGATCTTCGATTTGTGGGGTGGGGCATTGTCGTGGAGGAGCGACCAGGAACCTTGCTCTCGATATTCAGGTCGAATTCGAGGAATTCTCGCCCACAAACGATTGAGGACTCCGAGATAATAATGAGAATTCACTGTTTGACCTTCTGGCAGAAATTCCTTGCGAATGATTCCTTCGGAATCGAAGAAAACCGTTAGCAGTGTCTTTACTCGACTCTTTTGCATGCGCACTTTCTTTGGTTTCGGCTTCTTTGGGCTCAACCACGCTGCACTCTGCCGCTCTGAGAGGCTCATATGGAAAACACTATGTCTCGTCACCAGTAACAATCGATTTTGTAAATTTTGTATCACTTTGGGCCGACCGCAACATGTCTTTGCAGTGTTCCATTCTGGCATGCTTTTCATCGCCTGACAGCGCGTGCGATACAAACCGCGCACACGCCTTCCGTTTGCCCAGATCCTCGGTCAAAATTTGATGCACAGTACTTTTTGGTATTCCCAAAAGCCTTCGATGAGTCTTGCAGAAACACATTTGTCTGATGCAAGGATTTCGGTCACTTTTTTTTTCACATTATCTTCAGTGCCACTTGTTCTCGACTTTGATGCACGTGGAGCGTCTTCAATATCCTCCATGCCGACACGAAATACAACATACCATCGAAAAACGTTCGAGCGACTCAAACAATCACTACCGTACACACTTTTCATGATTTCGTACGCTTCTCCGGCTGTTTTGCCTAACTACAAACAGAATTTGATGTTGGCTCTCTGTTCAACGGCCGCCATTTTCCGACGAGCGTCAGAACAGTACTGTTACATTCAAGGTCAGAACACATGGTGCAGCGATGCTTACGCTTTGAAATTATAGCCAGCCACAGCTGAAACTTCAAGAATCTTAAGGCCACAACTCGCCAACAGATGGCATTGCAGGGCATAATTAAAAAAAAAAAATAGTCCTAACGGATCCTGGACACACCGTGTATAAACAGATTGGAAATGCTTAGCGAAAGTATCAGAAACTGCACTGGGTTGGACGAAGTGTGCACCAACAACCTCAAGCTGAACAGAACCGATTCTATGTTTTCTGAAATTAGATATGTATTTCCAGAAATGTTGGGCTGTGTTATCAACTGACTCCAACCACCTAAGCCTATCGGGCTTGGTGGTGTTTTAACAAGCTTTCGGTAGAAGGTGAATCTGTCGTAAAGTAATCCGATAGTGGAAATATTTTGTCTTGTCAATGTAATAATTTCACGTATTTAGACTTGCGTTTATCGCCAAGAGGGACAGCTTGCTCCATGACATCTCGAACAGCAGCACTGAGGCTGGCGACAGTTACATTAACAGAAGGTTTCATGCACGCCAGACCACTAACACGTAGAAAGAATTTTGTAAAGCAAGGTGTAATTGCCAGCTACGAAATTTCCGTAACTGAATTTACAATTTAAATTATTGTTAACATGTGGCAAGGCCGCGCCATAGCTCAAGTGGTTAGTCGCTGGCTTCCCAAAGTGGACAAGTGGTGGACAAAGTGGCGCTGGAATAGGTTTTCTCCGAGTACTTCGGTTTCCCCTACCAATCTTCATTCCACCAAATTCTCCATCATCATAATCACCCAGAGCAGGTACAATAGGTCAATCAGTGGCCGCCGTGCCGAGTGGACCCAACTGGACTCCACCCCCACTATGAAAAAAACATGTGGCATCAGTGCTCAAAGGAGGGTGATATGTATCAGCCTCGACAAAGCCACAGTCGACAGGAACAGACTAGATCAGTAAAATTTTCAAAGACTAGGTCAAGCAAGTTATGGATATCAACAGCTTCAACGCACTGCCGAGGAACAAGAAGATATGTGGACGTGTTTATAGCAGCCCCTTGAGTTCAGAATAATAGTGGCACTTAGGCAAAAGTGTTCCGCCCTCGCCAGTAAAGCCAGGAGTACTGAAGTCCCCTAATAAAATAATGCGAAAATTGCCAGTGTCCAGAATGATTTCAAGGAGGCGAAAGTAAATAATAATATTAATAATAATTCAATTCATTATTATTTATGTGCCGAGTCAAAAGCTACAAGGCCAATTACAGACGCAGAACAGTGTAGATAATAGTAATTACATTAAGGACAAACACAACATAAAGACAATGACATATTACTAGCAAGCACTGGAGGCAGAAAAAATTTTACTATATAAAAAGTAAATAAAAAACAAAGATAAAGAGAAGTACATGTATATACGAACATGATAACTAAGAATACGTAACACAGAAGATTAGGATTATGAACAGTTATTATTAAAAATTTTATGTAGAGGATTATAAATATAATTGAGAGAAATCTACCCGCTGAGTTGGTAGCATAGGCGCACCCAGCACAAGGGCATTGTTTATTAGAGGAACAAACACCAAACAACCTGAAGTCCCTATGATTGCCGGCAGGAACACGATAACATTTTTTCAAAAGGGAAGTGCAGAATTTAGGGACACGATGAAACTGAATAAAAAGAGTGCATCTAGGTGATGTCTCCTGTTACATAAAGACTGTAGACTTAATTGCTCTAAGGCAGAGGTACAAATATAAGGAACATGGGGGGGAAAGGAGATAAAAACAGAAGAACGCAAAATTCTGCTGGATGCGCTCAAGCTTACTGGCATCGCTGGGAGTGACAAAGTTCCGAAGTATCAAGGCATAATAATAATAATAATAATTTAAATTTAAAAATTTTCAATTCGTGTTTATTTACGTGCAAACTTAACAGCACAGTGGCCAATTACAAAGTTAGCACGAGTACACAGAAATACACAAAAATAATTAAAGAACAAAATACAAAATATGACAGTCTATATACATAATTCCTGTGTGGATAGAAGCCTTTTGAGGGGTCGATCACTTGCCCTATCAATTATACAAAGATTCAAATTTCATAACCGAAACTGAATCGTAACAGCCCTGAAGAAAACCTCTACACTGTTAACGTCTCCATGAAATATTGTTTTCGCCAAATCAAGAAGTTTGAGATGTGTGGGACATGTAGCACTAATAGGGGAAATGAGAAATACATAAAAAATTGTAGTCGGAGAATGCAAAGGGAAGCGACCGCTTGGAAGAACAAGGCGTATATTGATATATAAAATTAAAGTGAGTTGTAAAGAAAACTTCTGGGGGTGTGAGCTGAAGAGGATCTTCCAATAAACCTTCCGGTTCCATAACAGCGGGGTGTCTGCCTAGCTGAACCACTATTAGGTATATGATCAGTGGAATTATTAAAAATTCCGAGAACCTGAGTGTCATAGTTCACTGGAAAGAACACCTTTTCGACATAATAGAAATTTTCTGGTTTCCAACGCTGCCTGTAGAAAGATCAACACAATAATTATCCTGGAGCAGAAATTTAAACTGAGAGATGCCAATGGTATACGCGGGAGGACAAACCTTCATTAGTTTGTTAGACAACAGAAATGGGTCGTCGTGTTCGTTTGCGAGCGTTGTTGTTATGGCCTGAAGTATCTTGTGTTGCACTGTTTGCTATCTCTTGCGAACGAAATCGCATTTGTGCAAGTTATCACACTTCTTCCCATTGCACCGTACACTTCGCCCACGTAATCAATGCTCACCCAATGATAAGAGTTACAATCTCATCGTAATTTTTTTTTTCGCTCGTGTGTTTAATCCCAAATGATTAAACCAGTGAATATGGAACCGATACGAATTGTATAAACAGGAATACGTAGCGTGGGAGCACAAACTGGTTCATTGTCCCATACTGACTTCTAATAAACAAGTGCGGAAAACACAAACACTTCTAGGCATTCTTTAATATAATTATTTATATGATACTGTCGTTTATCCACAGAATCCGTCCAGAATCCGAGGCTTCTTGAGAATTTTCGTAACAAGCTTATTTTTTACGGTGAGGAGTTGTTAACCCCATACCCAACTCCCAAGCTGGAGGATTACCCATTGTCGGCTGTCCGCGACTGCTTATTCGATATATTCGCAGCTACCCTCCATATCTGGAGGCCGTCTCCTCCATCCTCAACCTGACGACGCGCCATGCCGTGGTGACAAGGGACCCAAAGAGACCACTAGGAAGACGAAGACGTAGGTTGGTGGACAAAATTAAAATGGAACTTAGATAGGATGGGATGGTGTGGACTGGATAGATCTGGCTCAGGATAGGGACCGGTGGAGGGCTCTTGTTAACACGGTAATGAACCTTCGGGTTCCATACAATTCTGGGAAGTTTTTGGGTAGATGCACAATTGGCGACTTCTCAAGAAGGGGTCGGCTCCATGAGTGAGTGATAAGATACTGTACGACGGTATTAAGAAACTGACTGTAGGCTTCTCCATTCCCCATTACTCTTACAAGCATGTGATTCTGCTGCATGTGAGGCCGCCATAAATTTCGTCATTATGTAACTCCATAAATTTACGAATGAGTCCTTGACAAGCTAACAGTCCCTCAGCTGATCATGATATTTCCTTATTAGCTATTAATCGGAGAAGGCTCGTGTGAACAGAATGAATCAAACAAGGGTGGCTAAGAAAATTTTTGAAAATAAGCCAGAACGTAGAAGAAAAGTGCGTAGTCCTAAATTAAGATGGATGGAAGATGCAGAGAATCAATGACATGGGAGAATTGAAAGTGAAAAGGGGGAGACAAAAGGCAAATAATATAGGAGAATGGGCACCTGTCATAAAGGATTCAAAGACTGTTAGATGGTAGTAGAGCCCAGTAACAAGTACATAAATTAAGTAATAACTGAAATGGAATGGGACATATCAGCTGCTGATCTATGTTGATGACGTGAATCTACTGGGGTATAACACAAATATCACAAAGAAAAACACAGAAACTTTAATCGACGCTAGTAAGGAGACTGGTCTAGAAGTAAACACAGAGAAAAATAAGTATATGTTGCTGGTCTCGTCACCAAAATGCAGGGCAAAATCATGACATAAAGATAGGAAACAGATGTTTTGAAAATGTGGCACAGTTCAGATATATGGGAACGACTATAACAAATCAAAACCTGATACAGGAGGAAATTAAGAGGCTGAACTCGGGTAATGCTTGCTACCATTCAGTCCAGAACCTTCTGTCTTCTCGGTCTGTTGTTTAAAAACATAAAAATTAGAATACGCAAAACTATAATTTTGCCTGTGGTTCTGTATGGGTGTGAAACTTGGTTTCTGACATTAAGGGAGGAACATAGACTGAGGGTGTTTGAGAAGAGGGCGCTGAGAATATTTGGACCGAAGAGAGATGAAGTGACGGGAGGTTGAAGAAAACTGCATAATGAGGAGCTTCGCAACTTGTGTTGTTCGCCGAGTATAACTAGAATGATCACGCCAAAAAGGACGATAAGATGGGTAGGGCATGTAGCACGAATGGAGAAGCGGAATGCGTAGATGATACTGGTGAGAAAGCCAGAAGGAAAGAGACCATTGGGAAGACCAAGGCGTAGGTGGGTGGACAATATTAGAATGTATCTTAGAGAGACAGGATAGGATGGGATGGTATGGACTGGATTGATGTCGCCCAGGATAGTGACCAGTGAAGGGCTCTTGTGAACACGGTAATAAAACTTCTGGTTCCATAAAATGCTTGAAAATTCTTGAGTAGCTACACAATCGGCCGCTTCTCAAAGAGGGCCCAGCTCCATGAGTGAGTATGCCTTAATAACGGTGTGCAATATACAGGCTGTTTCACGACTTTAGGGCATAACTGCAGGAGGTGATTTCCTAGGTCTTTGTGATAAAAAAAGTTAATATAAACATGCGTCCGATTTTGGACGGTTACAGAGTTATGACCATTTTCTCATTCCCGTACATGCCCTCGTGTGAACCGCGTCTGTCAGCTGGCGGGTCGCTATCTTTAGGCCCCCCCATACACACACAGTTTGGCCTCCAGTTCGGTCTGCACAGTTGAAGACTGAAAGGCAAAACTGACGTGTGTGGTGCGGCCGGCCGGCCAATCGTTTGGACTGTTGGTCTGTGAGAAACCCGTCAGTCCGTCAGTTCTGCCTGCAAGACCGTAGCACGTGACGTGTGTGACTCAACATTATAGGCTGGAAGACCGTGATTGTGGCATGAAGCCTGCCGCTTTATCTGCGCGTGTGTGGGGAGGAAAGGGAGGGGGTAAACTGTCACAGTTTTGCCTGTAAGGTCGATCGGAAGGCCAAACTGTGTGTNCGTCCAAAATCGGACACATGTTTATATGAACTGTTTTGACCAAAAAGACCTAGGAAATCACCTCCTGCAGTTATGCCCTAAAGTCGTGAAACACCCTGTATTGTACGTGGAATCGATTAGATACCCAAATAAATTCCAGAATTTATACAGTACCATTACATAATTAATCAATGAAACCTCCATGACGACGATCTCAAAACTCAGAATACTATACTGTGGGTGCAATTAATTGTACTTGGGACTGCAAGGGAAACGACAGCCGGTTCAAGGCGCTCTCCAATAAAAACGAAAGCTCGAAACCGAATGACATTCCGCAATATTCTGAAACTCGTGGTTTGGAAGAGGTAAGATTTGGAGATTATTAGACAGAGATAAACGTTTCCATTTTATAGGATAACCTGCTAATGCAGGGGTCGGTAACTTTTCGCCACTGGTCTGCAAAGGAAGTGAGACCATCAGACAAAAAAAAAACAGACCGTAGGTGCGTCAGTACATTTCTTACATACACAATTTTATCTCATTATTTTTGTATTTCTGGTTTATCAAAATTCTTAAGCAGGACACATAAAACGAGCCCGCGGACCGCTCGTTGTCGACCTCTTTGCTAATGTATCTGGAGCAACATCTCCATTTCTCGTCCATATTCATGACATTGTGCTTATATAAGCACAGGGACAACTCTCACTTTTAATGACGTATCTTAACTAATCATTCTTGAGAAGCTGATGGTCACTCAGCTAGTAAAAAAAAAATCCCCGTTTTGCCTGAAAGTCTGTTACCTTCTTCAACTCGTAATAATAATCAGCTCATCCTCAGAGGTGGATATCTCTAGAAATGCACCCACAATCTTGGAACACCATGGAATTGTTTGCAGTACAGTTTACATACACTATTCCTTCACTCAGCATTACCATGGGAACAGTGACGACGCCAATCACCATAGCAACCCGGTGTGAACGAAGTCAGCATCGCCTGTCGGAACGCCCACAACACAAACATCTGTCAGCCACAAACTCACTATTCGACAAGCGACTTAACTTTAGTGTGGCTGCGCCATAGCTGAAGCGGTTAGTCGCTGGCTTCTCACCGCGGCGGCCCGAGTTCGATCCCGGGTCTGGTCAAATGGGATTTGTGGTGGACAAAGTGGCGCTGGGGCGGGTTTTCTCCGAGTACTTCGGTTTCCCCTGATAATCTCCATTCCACCAAATTCTCCATCATCATAATCACCCAGGGCAGGCTACAATAGGCCAATCAGTGGACCCCGTGCCAAGTGGACCCAGTTGGACTCCACCACCCCCATTAACGAATTAAAAAAGATTACACTTTGGTGTTCTGCGATATATATATAATAAACCCAGCGGCCTCCGTAGTCTAGGGGTAACGTTCCCACCTCGTGACTCAAGGTACGCGGGTTCAAACCCGGCGGAGGTCGTGGAATTTTTAAGGGCGGAAAAATTCAGGGAACAAGTCCTCCGCGAGGGACTTTAAGCCGTGGGTCCCGTGTCGTAGCTTTACGACACGTAAAAGAACCTCATGTCCCAAGGGGACCACTGAGTAAAATTCAGGACATTTCCCGCCCAACAATAGTCCCTAACGCCTCTGGTAGACGGGGGAAGCATCGAGATACCGCTGAGCCAGTAGAGGCCGAACTCGCTGGCTGAGTCGGGACTCATGGCACGCACCAGTACCGATAGGGAATAGAGACTGGTAGAATATCATAGGGGGACGCACAATGGACCAACAGATGGTGTAAGTGCATGGGGAAACCCACCCTCTCCAATACAATACAATACAATACAATACAACACAATATATAATAAACCCACACCTCAGCGCCACTGCAACATGGCGGTAACGAGTGGCACTAGCATTCGGAACGTGTTCTGTTCGAGTTTAGGCTGGAGCATTGAACCTTCATCAGTCTCTCAAGATATAAAAGGCCTACTTAAACAGCACCCTCAAGAAGGTCATGACTATTTTCTTCTAGGCACCTTAAAATTTCCCATAAGCAATCTTCCTTCATCTCAATCGAAGTTACATGTCTCGAACGGCGTGAAATTTTGTCCTTTAACCTAGCGGTACAACACAGGTTAAGGAAGTCTGATAACAAGGCGCTGAGGATAATATCTGGACGTAAACGGTGGAAAAATTATAAAACGACGAGTTTCATAATGTGAATTTTATTCTTCACCAGACTATTATGGCAATGAAATAAACGTTTCCTGGATACGTGTTCGAAGGTCTAAATGGAGATTCCCAAGTCTTCGGAACGGTAGGCGAAACGAAAAGGAACCAAAACCGGTTGAAACGGGAGCACAGGGCAAGCAACGGGTTCGGATCCGTTTTTACACTACTTAGATATCACATGGAAAGATACAGAGAAAATTCTCCTTCATTTTTTTTATACGTATGCATGCATTTATACGTTTCTTCCACATGAAAATAACAAAACGTATGTTAGACACAGAAATTAACTATGAATCACATAGACACAGAATAGAGTGCGGTCGCATTTTATGCGAAAAATGTGTTCCTAAAAACCTCGCATAGTTCAAAACAATTTTTTAAACACATGCATGATTCTTGCAGAATTATTTTGCGATTCGCATTATTTCAAATTCTACGTATAAAGTGAGATTTTATTAATATTTTTTATATCGCACTTTTTAAAATTGGCATAAAATGCGACCGCACTGTACTCTAGAAGCTCTAGAATGTGGCACAGATTAGAATACATGAGACTTTCTAGATTCCCACTTAAACTGCATAAAATCCGATAGGAATCAGACGAAAGATCATTCCAAGTTTATTGTTAAAAAAAAGATTTAAATCAAACTCTTACAAAACTATGTGCAGTGAGGACAACCGTATCGAATCCAATAAAACACAAGGGTATACGTGAGTTGCTTTGAAATTTTTTGAGATCACGTTTCATTATCGTCTCGTGTGGTCATTAAGACTATTCTAATTATCATAGGTCTAGAACTGGCATGTTAACGCATGAATACACTACGCCTCTAACATATACAGACCTTCCAAATTATTAGAGTGTAAAAACACACGAGTTCACCAAGCCGAAAAAGAACATGCTTCTTCAAAATCACGTTTACTCTCGGCATTAAAAATTCACACAAGATTTTAGTCGGCAAACCTGAAGGGAAGAGATAACCTGGAAGACTTACTTACTCATGGAGCTGAGCCCTTCTTGAGGAGCCGCCAATTCTGCAGCTACTCAAGAACTTCCCAGCATTTTATGGAACCCGAAGGTTCTTAACCGTGCTCACAAAAGCCCTCCACTGGTCCCTATCCCGAGCCAGATCAATCCAATCCATCCCATCCCATCCTATCTCTCTAAGATCCTTTTTAATATTGACCACCAACCTTCGCCTTGGTCTTCCCAGTGGTCTCTTTCCTTCTGGCTTTACCACCAATATTTTACGTGCATTCTCCTTCTCCTCCATTCGTGCTCCATGCCCTGCCCACCTCATCCTCCTTGATTTGATCATTCTAATTATACTTGGAAAAGAGTACAAGTTATGAAGCTCCTCATTACGCAGTTTTCTCCAACCTCCTGTCGCTTAATCTCTCTTCGGTCCAAATATTCTCCTCAGCACCCTCAGCTATGTTCCTCCCTTGATGTCAGAGACCAGGTTTCACACCCATACAGAACCAGAGAAAAATTATAGTTGTGTATATTGTAACTTTTACCTAGAAGACAGAGACGAAAATTGGAAAATATTAGAACCGGTCTCTGGGCGTGTAGACTCGAGTTTCTCATTAGGGATAGGGGCCAGTGCCGGATTCTTATGAACACGATAATGGACCTTCGGGTTCCATTAAATGCAGCAGCTTGTCCCATCTCTGAAATCACTAGGGCATTTCAATTGAATTCGGTACGTGAGACGGTCATAATAATCCGTATCCGTTCATCGTAATCCCTGCTTTTAGAACACGGTGTTCCATAATTTAATTAACACTTATTTGGAAAGGGGAGTCGAGATAGTTCAGTCGGTACAGCGAGGGGCTACGGGCTGGACGGCCCGGGTTCGGCAATTACAAATTTTTCTCTTCTCCACAGCGTCCAGACAGACTTTGGGGCCCACACAGCTTCCTATTCAATGGGTGCCGGGGGCTCGTTCCCGAGAGTAAATCGGGAGGGGCGTAAAGCTAACCACTCCATCCAGTGCCGAAGTCAAGAAAGGTGAAGCTATACCTCCACTCCCCTCATATGTCTTCATGGCATAGTGCGTCACTAATTAAGCACTGGAACACCTTTACCTTATTTTGAAAAAATCAGAAGTGTTCAGCTATCCCTTGGGTGAATATTTCACCATACCGCCCTATACATTAACACTAATAACAAAGTTTATTGCACGCTAGACACTAACATCGTCCGTAAATAACCAACTAAAATATATCTAATACTGTTATATTTCAAATCGAACTTCTATAAAATTTCTCAAACACCTCCCATAAATCGTTCGTGACGTAAGAAATACAGATATCGCATGACTCATTCCAGGGGGCAGAGTCCTTGAGAAAATGATAACCAGTTGGCCAAATAATTCACCAGCTTTTATAGAACCAAAGGATTCATTACTGGTTTTTTCCTTCTAATTTTCATTTCATGCATCCTGTTCTATTATAATATACAATTTCTTTATTAAAACCGTCAGAACACAACTATATTAAGGACAGTGCCTAGTCTGGCTCTGCTACATGTTTCGGCTACTGAAAGCCATCATCAGGCAAAATATATGGCTAACATATATACACCACTGAACTGCAGTACTAATAAAATTTGATACAATAATATTAATTATATTAAAATACTTGGCGTAAAAATACAATAAATTATATTATATAAAACAAAAGTTATAGTATAAAACAAGAATAAAAATTCTTCGAGTGATGCTTTATATCATCGAGTAAGTTGTTGGTTTTTGTGATTTTGTTGTGTTCCCACGGACAAATTGGAGTATTCTATATTTTGTGTATATAAAACTGTTTACTACATCTACATGACGAGCCTCCAAAACACGGGACCTTTGGATCTGTAGCAGGAACTCTGACCACTAGACCACAGAGGCAGTCAGGAAGAATATAAACACTGAGCTTAAAGAAACGCCTGAGGATACGGACTAAATTCAATACACAGACAGGAGCCCAATGCGGACACAATAACGAACTTTCGGGTTCAATAACAGACGGGAAATTTCCTGCCTAGCTGAGCGTCTTTAGTTACGTTCTAAAGAAGGGACCCGGTCCATAGAGTTAAGTTCGTACAACAACCATCCGCTCAAACACCATGACGATATAAAAAAACGCAAAAAAAAACGCGTATCAAACTAAAGCACTGAAATCCCTATCCTTAGCTCCAAGTGCTGAAGAAGTACACGATACAACTCCGAGCAATGTTGGCCTAGGAACTAGATGGAAATGTTAGGTAATGTTCACGCTATGAACACTATGTGACACGACTCGACTCCATCACTTGCCGTCATGACAGGAAAGTTACACTTCTCTCTATGGCCACAGTGCCAGCCGGAAGTGTGTCCGCACAAGGCCGCTCATCGGTCGACGAGTGGAGTCATTCGGAAAGCATGGACAATTAGCATTAGAACCAAGTGTAACATAACATTAACTCGACTGGAAGCGGTTTAATCATTGTTCCATTGTCACACGTAGAATCCTGTAGGGATGCCTGTCATCCAGAGCGAAATAAAAAACTGACTGCACCTCCACATCAACCACGTGCCTATCCCTTCAGCTATTTATCGCCAATTGAGAATCGAACTTCAAGGTCACAATATGCATTTGATGGGTCCGTTCTGTATTTGCGTTGCCTCTTAAAAAAAAGCCAGTAAAGTGAAGAAATAAAGTTGTCTCTGTGCTTAATTAAGAGCCACGCCATAGAAACGTATGGGGAAGTTAGGGTAAAGCTTCACTCATTCTTAACCTCGGCACTAAAGGGATGTGAGTGACAAGCTTCACGTCCCGGCCACCATACCATTTGGAAAAAGGGTCTCAGATACCGAACGGAATTAAGGTTGGACGGCCCCGACACTCGGTCCCGACACTGTAGTGAATTCTCTGCCAGGAATCGACGCTCCATTCTCTGGTCGTCCCTCCCGCAGTCTGGTCACTGTAACGACTGGGCCACATTGGTTCTTAGTAAAAACATTCCTCTACATCAGCCGTGTCAAACTTGCGGCCCCTCAACTTTTAGAGCTAACTAATATTAAAATCAATATTAAAATTGTAGTAGAAATATTTTTTTGTAAAGACAATTGTCCAACAGACCAGAAGACAAGAAGTCTCACGCAGATATAAACTAGCAGGCTGCAGGAAAAGTGATTCTGAGAATTGCAGAAGGGTTTGTCCAACTAACGGTTTGTAAAGTTCGTGAAGGACAAACTACTGTATTTCAGAAGGGTAATGCACTAAAATCCACACAGCCTCACCACCCCAAGTATTTCCAAAAATCCCTTTTGGAGGCGTAGTAAGAATACAAGGAGGGTGGCAACTGACAGACAAGTGCAAGGGATTTCTACCTTGAAAACTAGCTTGCAACCCCCAGCTGCTGCTGGGCTGCTAGCAAACTTTCACTGTTATGACCACTGAGACAAGATACGCCTTCCTACTAGTCCGGTAGTCTCTTGTACATTGACATTCAGTTCATTTTCACACAGCAACAGGTACTGATGTTACATTGTGAAGAACGTATAAAGGTTATAATTAAACATTAAATTATCAACTACGAGTTTCCTTGTATATGTTTGTTTGATACTTGACAAAAATGGAATTCTTTTGCTCTTTAAAACTGTAAGATATGTGACTTTGGGTAATTATATTTATAGGCCTGAGGCGGCCCTCTGTACAAGTTGAGTTTGACATGCCTGCTCTAGATTAAACCGAATTATCAGACTCGCCCCATCTATTGCCAGGATCAAGGATGGTGGAGCTATGCCTCCAATCCGTTAATGAATTAAGCATACAGTAAATTCTACCTATTTTATAAGAGGCATGTAGCAACACCAGTAATATCTCAGACCACAGATGAGATAAATAAAATCAAAATTTTACAACGTAACAACAAACAGATTTTGTTTCCTTGGCACTACAGCCCCAGTGGGCCTAGGCCTAGCTCCATGAACTTCTCCGTTCACTTCGGTTTTTCTAGATCTTACAGATACGGTAAGACTCCTTGGGCGGGTAATCAGCTCGTCGCAAGGCGTCTATCTGTACACAAACACAGAAAAACGCACACACACAAACTAAACATCCATGCCCTGAGTGGGATTCGAACCCACGATCCCGGTTTCCAAGAGAGCGAAGACAGTACATGCCTTAGACCGCTCAGCTACCCTGACCGGCGGAAAACAGATTTACCAAAATCAAAACTATGAAAACAAACACCACAGCAAAATCAACTTTGAAATAAGCAGCGGGCCCTGGACATTTAATAAGACGAAATATATTAGAACGAAATAAAATGCTTAAGGCATTATCATTGGAGTTGAAGACTACTAAAGAATGTACTGGAATACAAGCCATAGGGACGAAGAAATCGTGTATATCCGGAAAAGAAAACGTGGTTAGACAAACCGCCTCAAAGGTTCAGTTCATGACGACGAAGACTGGTCGCTGTTTGTTACTTGAATTTTATTCTCGGTTTTTCTGTGGTTAGCTTTAGACCTCTATCAGTCCTCACCTTACGAAGCCAATTTCACGTGAGTAACTGATAAATCTAGAATTCTGAGAATGTAAGCAGTACAAAGCACCGCAGTCTGCGATTCTCAATGCACAATGAACAACGGTTTCCTTTTTCCGGTAATAATTTCACTGCGTTAGTATAGGAATTATAGAGAATCCCACCCTATGGGTCCTACCACCTCGGAAGTGGATTCTTGCACCCTTGTTCTGACTGAAGCGACCGCAGGAGATATGAATTGTTTACTAACACACCCGATGCAAACCACATGTACCAACACCGCCATTTTCGAGACAGTAAATACGGTGACAGCTATCCAACAATTCAGCAGCATGAAAACACTTACCAAATCCTTCGAAAATGTAGCAGAGTGCAAATATTAGACAGGAAACAGTAACCGATTAAAAAAGGATTCGTGACGAAATTAAGAGAGGAATAAGTTCGAAGAATTTTTGTTGTCATTTAATTCAAAATCTTCCGTTTTCTTGTTTGCCCAAAAGGATCACGAATAAAATATACAAAACAAGAATTTTACCTAAGGCGAACAATGACTTTTTCAAAGGCGTTAGCCAAAGCCGAAAACAGAGGGAGGTCGGAAAATTTTCGCATTTGGGTACGTATATACGTCGCACAACACAACTATGCAAATCTGAGCCAAAAAGAATAAAATTAAAGAATAAAAAAGGGGAAAGGTAAATTAATAAAAGGTGATTTTTATAAGGCTGCATCCTGCTTCTTTTTTCTACATGCCATAAGATATACCGTCACACAAATTTATAGTAAAAGAATTATTTTTATTCCTCAAAATTAAGTTGGATGTGACTTAATTTCATTATCATTTTATATATGCACACATTTTAACAAACTCTGTACTTGCAGTCTAAATATGTTTGGCTAATTTGTGTAAGTCACCTGATGATGACCGTTTACGGTCGAAACATGTAATGAATGATAAGAAATAAGAAACAAGGCTTTTCATACGTTTATGTGGCGATTTATTTTATGACCTAAGAACAAAACAGCGACGACTGACCTTACCTTCTTTTACATCCTCAATATATTGTTGATACACCGCACTTCAGTTCCTTGCAATAGTTCTCTTTTGGTGAAAATATCTGAATTGTCATTAACGATAATCTGCCATCTTTCCGCAACTGAACTGTGTTAACATTCCTGTCTGGCTAACATGATAAATTGTAATGCCACGGAATTACGCCTCGTGTCTCTTCTGACTGCGCCTGCGCTCACAAACTGCTAGCCTATGTCTGAAGGAACTGGCTAAGGCCCCCCATACACACATAGTTTGGCCTCCAGTTCGGCCTGCACAGTTGAAGACTGAAAGGCAAAACTGACGTGTGTGGTGCGGCCGGCCGGCCGGCCAATCGTTTGGACTGTTGGACTGTGGGAAACCCGTCAGTCCGTCAGTTCTGCCTGCAGGACCGTAGCACGTGACGTGTGTGACTCAACATTGTAGGCTGGAAGACCGTGATTGTGGCATGAAGCCTGCCGCTTTATGTGCGCGTGTAGGGGGAGGAAAGGGAGGGGGTAAACTGTCACAGTTTTGCCTGTAAGGTCGATCGGAAGGCCAAACTGTGTGTATGGGGGGGGGGGCCTAACAGGCCTGAGATGGGCTGGCTGGGGGTGGCAGACAATGCTTGATCAGATCACTTCTGCCAGTATTTTCAGTGGCAAATGAACCGCGAAATTTTCATCTTATTTTTCAAAGCCTTAGCCGGACTAATACTTTAACATTCATGCTACGCTAATGAATGTTACGTGTTGTTTTGTAGGCGTCCCTCGCATTGAGGAAACAATGTTGGCTATGAGTTAAGATTATGGTCTTTCAGGATGTGACACCGTGTAGTTCGGTAGAGAGATACCAAAGTTTCGGAGGTACTGACAGAACAGTATACCTACTGTACCTTGCAAATGGAGGTACCATGATCCTCCGAAACGTCGGTAGCTACCTCACCAATCCACGCGGCGGCACATTACAGGAGACGGCAATTTTAATATTCACCACCGTGAGAACCTCAAATCTGACAAAGATTGAAGGTGTTTTATGACAAGTTGCTAAGGAGAGTATCTGGACCTAAGAAGTGACATCAGGCTGGAGGAAGCTTCAGAACTCGTGGAAATGTAACATATACGACATTTTGGCCAGAAAACTTGACAGAAAAATACCACTTTGAAGACCCAGAAGCAGGTGGGAGGACCTGAGAAATATGGTAGGAGTGTGAGCTATATTCATCTATCTCAAAACAGGGTCAAGTGGTGGGCTATTGTGAATACGTATGAATTCCACAAAAGGCGGGGAGTTCCCTGGGTAGCAAAGCAACTATTTGCGTCTTAAGAACATGAGCTGGTCATCCCCACCAACTCACAGTTAAGGTAGAGGAATAAGTGGATAATCAATCACACATAGTCAGTCTTTGCTTGTTTCACTGAACTGGTTCTAACTGTAAATGGTTTTTGGAAATCATATTTCAAATCTCATATCCAAACATACCTCGTAGTTTACTTCTAACATTAAACACCAGACCACAAGAAAAATATTTTCATGTCATTTACTTGTGAAGGAAGAGAACTGGGACAAATTTTCCTCATTAATGCACGAAGTGTGCACATTATATACTCTATTTTTTTTTTCAGTGAAGAAGCTGGAGAGATAACCGCATGAGACTAAAAATGCTTTTATTGGACTGAAAATGAAGACTTAATTCAAAAACCATGCTAATAAGAATAGGCATGCAAAAAATAAATATAAGTCTCTGGATACGCGGTAGCGTAGTTGGTTGAGGCTTTGTGCTACAAGCCGGAAGGTCGCGGGATCGAATTCCGATGAGGTGGATTTTTTTTTCAATTTACCCAATCCTTCCAGCCGCACTATGGTCCTGGGGTCGACATACCCTCTAACAGAAATGAGTACCAGGAATATTCTTGAGGGCGGCCGGCGCGTAAGGCTGACAACCTTGCCGCCATCTATGAACCGAATGCCTAGAAAATGTGGGAGCCTCAACATCTCACAACCCTATGGGCCTGCACGGCCTGTTACAGGCATACCTTTACTTTACTTTACAGAGTAAATCTGTACATCTAATGTCACGCAAATTAAAGTGAATACAGCTCTTGGCAAAAAAAATGGATTTTTTTGGAAAATCTTCATACATAATGCTGAAAAAATAACGGGATGGCACAGAAATGCACAAAATATTTCTTTGAAACTTTAATACTCCCTCCAGTCACTAGGAGAACCTTCATACACCTGTAAGTTACGTAATCCATCAAATTATGCATCAAGAAGCACATATATTTTCTGTAGTCTCGCTAGAAATGGCACCAACTTCTAAAAGGTCTGGAGAAAATTAACTGAACATAATCTGTGAAGCACCTTCTTATTAGAATGCAACTTCAACAAGCAATTTTAATAGTATGCATCCTGTTGTGTGTTATAAATAGGGTATATAATTCGTATAGAAGTATCGCAGTCTACACAACAATATTCTGTATTTAAAAACAAAGCAGAAACTACTGTGTCAACATTTGTTTTTATTGACGTCAATAAAACAAATGTTGATACAGTAGTGTCTACTTTGTTTTAAATACAGAACATTGTTGTGTAGACTTTCATACTTCTATACGCAGTATATACCAGATTCAACAAGCATGCTGGTACAGTAGTTCTACTCTAGACGTGTACTTGGAAGGTGCTCAGTTTGAATCTCAGCTGGGAGACTGGATCTCTCGACTGAGGTTTCTTGTGATTTTCATTAGCCCCTCCAGGCAAATGTTAGGGCAGTAACTCAATTAGGCCACAATGGCTTCTTTCCAAATACTGTCCAATTTACTATTCATAAGGAATCATCCTACAACGCTACTCTATGGCTGGGGGACTGGGTGAACCCTAAAACCGGTCTGAAAAACGTGAAGATATGCCTCTACCGGAACTCAAAGTGCGATCCATTGGGCATTCGGCTTGTAGCCAGTCGCTATACCGACTGCACTATCACAGCTCCCGTTATGAAGGGAAGCCCAGCCATAAGCGAACAACGCATTGTACAGAAATGCAGTCCTCAGCCGAATATCTTATAAAAGAAATTTAACATTTGTTTCGAGCATCCAACTGGCATAGCACAGGGAGGTTATCTTTGTTGACCGATTCACGGCACTGCGCTTCACAGCGACCTGTGCACCACCGGCTGCGAGGCGCATATAAATTTTTCCGAAGTATCAGCATGCCTGACGACCGATAACGTTTGGAATGAAAGGAAGTTCTTACGTTTGTTCACAGATCATAGGAGGTGTTGAAAATACTGTCCCTCAACATGTAGACATTCCTCGCACAGGTCGAAGAGGTTCTGATTCACCCTCCGAAGCAGTTCTGCAGGAATATTTGCAATTTCCTTACGATCATTTTCTTTTAGTTCTTCTCCCGTTCGGAGGCTACTTTTGTAAACTTTGTCCTTCAAACAACCTCAAAAGAAAAAATCACAAAGAGTACGATCTGGCGAACATGCTGGCCAAATACCACTACTTATAATTTTGTCCCTGAAGACATCGGACAAAGCCTGCATAGATATACGTGCAGTGTGAGCAGTAGCTGAGTCTTGATGAAACCAGTCATAGTCTTTCTTCTGTTAACTCTGGAAACAACTGTCAAAGAATGGCATGTACATATTTTTCATAATTAATTATTCGTTAAAAAACACGAGTTCAACAACCAGACGCCAACTTTCACGGGATAGAACGGGACTTCGTGGGTTAGATGTGGATTCTGTGAACTCCAGTAGCGATTATTTTGTGTATTTATGTATCCCTGCAAGCGAGACCACTCTTCATCAGAAAAGAATGTCAACTGCGGATTGATCTCACCTTCGACGACAGAAAAATGAATCCTGCTGCCTGGATCGCGAGGTTGCAGGGTCGTACATGGATTACTGTTATTTTATAGGGTCTGAGCTTCGGCAATTGCATTGCCGTTCTTGAGCTAAACTTTAACACTCCAGTCTCCTGGGCTAGACATTTCAGTGATCTTTCAAGTTCTGGCCCTTATGTCATCTAACGTTTCCTCAGAAGCACTCGGCGCTTATGTTTTTGTTTCTTATATATGAAGAATCCCGTTGACTTCAGTATATTTGCCAAATTGTGAATTCCTTATTTGCTATGACCTCTTTCATCACGAAATTTACGTTGAAATTTTCGCCGACACTTTCCAGCAGAACCGCATTTCAAGCAGGAGACGTACAGAAATACATGTCGCTCTAAAGTACACCACCCCACGACGCAACACACTATGCAACTGAGAACAAACAGATAGTGGACCTGGTAACTGCTGCCCACTGCTGACAAATCATTAACTGCTTCCCATGCACGAACCGCATTGCTCGCCGTGAAACATAATGCCGTCAAGCGGTCCACAAAGTTAATAACTTCCCTTAATTCCAAACGTTATCGGCCATCAGGCATACTGATTCATCGGCAAAATTAGTAAACGCCACGCAGCAGGCGGTGCACCGGTCGCCGTGAAGCGTCAAGCCGTGAACCGGTCAACAAAGCTAAGAACCTACCTGTGCAATCAATAAAGAAAAGAGGTTGAAAACAATTACACTCAGAAATATCATCTTCAGCAAAATCTGTAAGAGCAAAGCTGGTGCTGCTGTCAAGACGACCCAAGAAAACAAATAGTGGAATGAATGCCATCTCCCTTCAGTTTATTATAATAGTGACAGGGAATGACAAACCATAATTCCAGCCAAAGCCAGGGACATCAAAAATCCCCAAGCAAAATAACATGGTAATTTATGATATCCAACGCATTTTCTAAAAAATGAAAAGTTTTTCTCAACAATGACAACCTTAACATCGGATGAAAAAACAATGACTACCAGTGAGCAAGTTACGATTACCAGTCATAGCAAATTCTACCCATACACATTACTCGAAACATTCTAAGTCCAGTCTATACAACATCAGAAGCTAATTTAGAAACAGCAATAACTCCTCAACCACATAATTTTGTATCAGAAACTCTATTAGCATACATTTCAGAGAAACAACTGAGACTGGGAGACGGTTCATTTAGCCACGTTCCCATTAAACACATACTTGTAATTTTAATATCAAAATAAGACACACTAACTAGAACTCGCTCCATAGAGTTGAATTCTTCTTGAGAAGCCGCCAGTCGCTAAGCTACTCAAGAATTTTCTAACACATTACATAAGCCGAAGGTTCATTTCCATGTTCACAAAAGCCCTCCACTTGTCCCACATTAATCCAGTCCATACTACCCACTCTTAGTTCCGTACTATCCAGTTAAATATTATTCTCCCACCTACATCTGCGTTTTCTTAGTAGTCTCTTTCCTCTTCGCTTTCCCACCAAAACCCTTTAGCATTCCTCTTCGTTCCATGTGTGTTACATGTCCTACCAATCCTACTTCATTTGCTCATTCTAGTTATAGTTGGCGACGAGTACAAGTTATCAAGCTCGTCACTGTGCATTTTTCTGCAACCTCTTATTATTTCATCCGTCCTAAGTCTGAACATTCTCCTCAGCATCATGCTGTCCAGTCCTCTCAGTCTATGTTCTTCCCTTAATGTTGGAGTCAAAGTTTCACACCCATGCCGATCTACAGGTGTATTTTAATTCTTACATCTTTAGACAGCAGACGAGAAGACAAAGGGTTCTGAACTGAATGGCAGCACACATTAACTGAGTTTAAACTGCTCTTAACTTCTTCACGAAACACGTTTGGATCTGTTACTGTCAATCCCAAGTATCTGAACTTCGTCACATTTTCAAAGAATCTATTAGCTGTCTTTACGTTATGATATTACCCTGAATTCTGGTGATCAGACATTAACATATACGTAGTTTCTTCTGTTTACTTCTAGACTAACCTCATTACTAGCATCAATTACAGCATATATGTTTTTTTTTCTTGTATTTATGTTATATCCCAACAGATTTACATCAGCAGCATACATCAAAAGCTGATGTGCCCCATTTGATTTCGGTACCTCCTGGTCTTTTCGGTCTTCCTAATGGTGTATTCTAAATCAAAGCTGAAAACCACTGACAATTTCCTTCTTTTAGTTAATTCTTAGTAAAAAAAGTACAAGTCAAATGATTACATATACAGACTTTACTACAGGTTTCATTTAAACACATTTTAATAAGTCTAACTAGCTTAACAGCCCCGTTTTAAAGGAATTTTCTGGAAAATGAATTACCGCTGCATTTAAGGGAAGTGACTCTTGCAAAACAAAGACAAACGTGGCTACAACATGACGTAGCACCTCCGCATTTCGTTGGAGCGGCAACGGATTTTTTTAATGAAGATTTTGAAGTAAAATAGCTAGGAAAAGGTGGACCGGTGGCTTGGCCCGCTCTGTCTCCCAACTTAGAGCCTTTACATTTCTTTCTGTGTGGTTCCACAAAATCGATGGCACATCATGGTGGTAAACCAGAAGAAAGGCATTAGTTATACCATATATGAAGTCGTCGTTGCTATCAGAAACGAGCCGGGACGCATGCAGCGGCAACATTCAATGGCCCAAGGACTGGCACCATGCATGCAGTCTAACAGTGGCCACTTTAAACATGTGCTGTAATAAATTTGGAACTCGATTGTTGCAAGTGTTTAAAATTATATTAACGATCTGAGACCTCTTTCTTTTATTATTCACTGCTTAACACTGTCAGAGGGCGTGGGAGGGCAAATATAAATTACGGCTGTCAATATGAGTGAATACAAACCGGTACAAATAACACCTCCTCGCATAAAACATTTTTACTAACCTGTGATTTCATTTCCGATTACAGCGCGGTCTAAGGCATTAAATGTCTTCGCCCGCTCGAACACTGGAATCGTGGGTTCGAATCCCACTCAAGGCATGGATGTCTGTGTTACGTAGTGGTCATGCGACAGGCTGATCCCCTGTCCAAGGAGTTCTACTGACTGTCTTAGGTTAAGAAACATAAATTAAACGAAGCGTCTCACGGATGCTGTATGCTACAACTGGGAGCAACAGGAGGACGAGGAGGAAACTTCATTACTGCTGCCTGCCACTTTCCTAGCCCTGTATATGAGGTAATACCATGCAGCAGAGTCCTTCTTGAGAAGCTGAGAAACTCTCAGCTAACACAAGAAATTCCCTGTGAGATTCACTACAGAATCTATGTATTTAGAAGTGGAAGGGACTGTACAAGCACAAATCAAGCTGTCCCTCCCAGAAAAATGCCATGGAGGAATAGCTAGCCCCATACAACCTTGATCTTAACATCAGTCAGAGGGAGTAACCAGCTTCACGTCCCGGCCGCTTTGCCCCTGAGAAAAGAGTCCCAAGTATGCAGTGGATGGGACTCCAGTGCATCCTAGAAGTGGTACAGATGTGTGATGAAGAGGGTAATCTCATCTCTGCCTCTGCTGCGAATCGAACGCTGGCTCCTCGGTCGTCCAGCCCTTTGTCTGGTCACTATACCGATTTAACTATTAGTAAAATATCTCCAATCAACGTTGCAAAAGAGAACTGCCCACTCCTCCCCAATTTACTGAAAGGGAATATGTCCCATGTCTCCTAAACTCAAGGCGTCCCAACATCCAAATTTCGCTACTACGAACCAGCGGCTGAAGCATAATAAAGTTCTAGTAGCATTAAGTTGACAATAATTTACAAAAAAACGTACATAAAACCGATTTCAATGACAGATTACATGAATTGGATACAGTAGAAAAGAGTCCACGCCAAAAAGTAAAGAGTGAAATTTCTCAGTGTTTTAGCACCTCGTCATAAAACAAAAAACAAACTCCGTGGCTTTAGTCCGCAAGCGACCGCCGCTTGTCGACGAGTGCCAAAAGTAGCTGCTCCGGTCCAGAAAACCAAAATTAACGGCCTTGGGGATTCGTTGCGCTGACCATGCGACACCCTCTATCCGCTAAAGTTGGCACCTCGCCATGAAGACGAATATTACTCGGCCGGTTGGAGTAATGGTAATCCTCTCGATTTTTATTCGAGAGGCAATATATTCGAATCTCGGACGGAACACTGGCTATCCTGACTGAGATTGTACCTGGTCTTCCTCAGGCACTTCCGAAATGCCGCGATAAGACCGCTTCCTTTCCAATACATTATTCAGCAATAATCCTACAGTCGACGCTACAGTCTGAGATAGCGACATCGTCATAAAATAAACCACAAAAAAAAAATGACGAATGCTCCTCACATCCTTAGCGTCGGTACTAGATGAAGGTTCATGGGTATCGCTATGAACATTATTATTTTGAATGTTACGATATAAATCTGATCGTCTCCAATAAGGTCACCACCCCCCCGGCCGCTCTACTTCGGAAGAAGCCTACTCGTTGGCTGAGAAGTGTGCTGACGACAGAGTTCTGCACGTGAAGGCACAAAGAAAACACCTTGCCAGGGACTGGACCCCTTGGTAGTCCATCCAGTAGCCAGTAACTTTACTGGCTGGGCTATTTCAAATTATGATACTTCTATTCACTGCTGATACATTCAATTCAGCGACAAACGTACGTGATCACCGTATTATACAGTCTGTCCATGCTGCAGATCTATTAGATGATAAATCAGGCCAGTATCTGTTCTGGGGTGGAATAGAACTAGTACACATCTACGCTAAGATAAACGGCCATTTCGATAAGCGTAAGACACGTGACTGCGATAGGCCTATATTTTACTTAACACAGTATTTTCAGCTGCCCGTCTTGCTAGTATGTATGAAATACATATTACGATCCAATCTCATTTTAAAATAAAGCATTCACACACTACAAGCATGATATCCATAACTGATACGAATATACGAAAAGACTTTATCCAGCGGCTTCACACATACATAATCTATAAACATGCGGCGTTTATTTTTAAAATAGCGTCCAGCCAAGCTACTCGACTTGTAACCCGAAAATACGCAATCACTAGGCATCTCACATCGCTTACTGGTCGAAGAGGTTCCAGCTAGGCCACGAACGTCTCGAGGACCCCTGACCTTATTGTATCGATAGCTGTTTTCAAATGTTGTTGTAACAATTCGTGAAAAAAGTGGAATGAATTTGTACTCTACATACAGTTCAGGTTTCTCTGGGCATTATTTATACTTACCAAACCAGCCTAGACAAAATATCTTCCAGCCAGTTCGAAAGGCATACCCGAAAGCATTTTATGATTATACCTCTAATATCACTCCTGTCACTTATTGGCAAAATTGTACTTTCACATTTGCGAACAAGGCTAAAAAAGGGGGCGGAGGGATGGGGTGTTCATAACACAAATTCACATGCTTGTACGTCTGTGAGTTCACAGTCGCCATGCCAACGGGGATGCCGTTGTCATGGAAACACGAAAACCTGTTTCTCTGCCCGTGTAACCATAGCAACAGGCCCCATTAATGGGCGAGATATAGTGAGTATCAGACCTTGATGCCTCTGGCCTGTTCAAAGAAAGTGAATGGTAACATATAATACTACATTTTATTTCGTGCGTAACATAAAACCCGAATAAATATTTCAAGCAGTAGTATGTAATGGACACATGAACAGCCTACATTTCTTACCGCACTACATTACCTAAGTCCGGCAAATTCCACTATATTTTATGCAGTCAAATGTACGCAATTATAACTCATATCGTAATGCCTTACCCCAATCATTACTTACATGTCTGATGCATAAGTACGGGAACAAATATACGGTCGCCTATTCTTCCCGTTACTGAAATCTGCATTTTAGAAAAAAAAATGTAAAACCTACAACACTTCTGAACTTTTTAAATTAAAATCGTACGCATGTGCAAAGAAAGAAAAATAAAAAGGGTGGATTGACATCTATGCCCAATTAACAAGTGTTAGCCTAATTTAGGCATCAATGAACACAGCTGTGTAAATTTGAGACGTGGACAACATTATACCTTCCAGCTTACACAAACAGAATAAACTACGGTCACACGTTCTTTGCAGAACGAACAGACAGCTAAAACCTCTTACGTCTGATATTAATATGGTTACTGATACTGTGTTTAAATTAGATATATGGGTCAAATTTCAGCCATTACGCTCTGGACGAATAAGGCCAAAACATGCATGACCAAGCGATATAGTATTATATATTTTAGATGCAATAACAGCTCATAAAATGTGAACATTAAGCATAACAAACCTAAGCTGAACAACGTTTCATCAGTATACATAAATTAATTTACCTTAATATATTTTATCGGCTAATGCTGACGAACACAAGCACCAACATCCCTTCTGCTAGATATAACAACACCCAAACATATGAGCGTATGTATCCACGCTGCAACACTGTTTACAGATACCATGAAATGGTGAACTCACCAGAAACGAAGGTTCTGAACTAATCACTCCAAAGACGCAATTCATTAGATACACATCAAACTGAAAATTTAAACATGTTATTATTGAATTAATTATACTGCAGTAATCTCGATTTATCCGTAAGTTTTTCTAAATCATAGTACCATATATTTATTAACCGCCAGATGAAAATCACGTATTACAGTTAACCAGGGCAACCAACATCTGAAAACAGAATATCTAGGAAAGAGAATATGGCGAAATGCCGTATTTTTGTCTTGTAACATAACATTTTTCTTTCACACTACACACATATGTACGAAGGAAGTAATAATTTTAGAACATAGCGCAAATGCTACTACACATTCAGCCACAAACACGCGAGCGTTATCACATCAGAAAAAGATTTTAAATATATTCACATAGACGAGTGACGAAAATCGCGCAAGAACTTTATTCTTCGCACATCGAACATCAAAATTACTTTTAGACCTCCCTCTTCCATCAAAAAGGAAACTTTTCAGAGGGCGGTTTTTAGTGCTTTCATAACGACATTAGAAACAGGCATTATTACGAGTCATATGCAGGTAGTCGATATTTACATCAAATTCTACTGAACTGCGACAGGGACAACAAAAAATATTTTCACGTTTAATTTGCTCTCAGTTGATCCTGTTTCTGAACTGGTAAACAAAGTTGCGTGAAAATAAATCCTTGAATCCAAAACAAACAGGAGTTAATCTAACTTATATACTATCGAATCCCTTGCGACAATATAGGCGAAAAAGCGTCCATGTAAGGAGGATGTTTGCCGGTAATTTTCTTTTGCTTTTTGTTGGATAAAAATTAATTTCTGATTTTTTTGTTCATAGCATGACCATTAATTGGCAGTCATATAGCATGTTATGCAACGATGTAAATGAAACTTTTTGTGTGTTATTAAGTGCAACGAAATTTTGAGAAAGTTGAGTCTATCTTAACTGTGGGAGGGGGGTTCTCGTCATCTCGGAAGGTATTTACTCTTGGGCCGGCCTTGTAGACAGTTTCACTTTTTCAAGCAAACGTGGGTTCTTTCTGAGAACAGTACTGACAGAAATAATAATAATAAGCAAGACTGTAAAATCACATAGTGTCACCTAGTAGGTGCGTTCGGCAGAAGGATTTATGAGCGCTGAGCACTACATTAAACATTTTCATTTTGTTCCTTCTGTGATCGCAGACTTTTGCTAAAATAATTCAAGCATTTGATCTCGTTTAGATCGACTTGTTTTGACAAGAATAAGACTCTGACAGCACTATTAATTACAGTTTAAATTAATATGTATTTATACTCTTGTAGATTTATAAATTCGAGCAGGAAGACGCTTCGTTTAATTGGTGTAAGGTATGTTCTGGAGTCCACTGTTGATTGTTCAATGCACATGTTCAGAAATGTACGTATAGGGCCAGATTTATCTACTTATCTCGAAAAACGCAAGACTTACGAAGGGGGTGTATTTAGCAGATATGCTCAAGATAAACGAAGAAATGCATGTAGGTCGTCACGAAGTTTGTCAGTTGTTTATAACCAAAACTGGAACATGTCGAATTTTAGCAGAAATCATCAATATATAATTGCATACTAATTCGTTTTGCGGTTCTCCAGTTGACGCACGCGTACAGACAGTAGTCGGGAGGACAAATCTTGTTTAACAGACGTTCGGAGTGGTTGCGAACGCGCCCAACAAGGAATGCAAACTTTCGTGTTCAAGAGATGAGAGCTACGAGACAAATCTGCTTTCTGCAGTTCGTCGTTTGCTTTGCAACAGTTGAAGATGAGAATACAGGATGCACATTTTGATATACCATTTATTTTTCTCACCATGGCGGCCGGAATTCTAGCCCTGCTCAGATCATGTGGGATTTGTGGTTGACAAAGTCGCACTGGAGTAGGTTTTCTCCGACTATTTCGGTTCCCCTACCAATTCGCATTCCATCGATTGCTTCAGAATCATCATCATCCATCATCTTGGACTGGTACAATAAGCCAAACTGGTCGCAGTACCATGTAGACTCAGTCTCAACCCATGAGAAAAAAAAAATGTTTTATTAACGTGACTGCATTTCAATGCCAAAAATAGACAGCTTGTTTCTGGAACTAATCTGTTTTGACTTGCTTGATAGCGACATGGATCACAGCTGAATTAGATGAATAGTATCCAACGAGGTGAGACAAGCGGTAATACTTTTTGACTTTCATTCGAGCGATTCTTGGTTCGAATTTCTGGTAGGAAGTCGACTATCGTGAGGATTTTTGTGGTTGTCCTCAGTCACTCCAGTGGAAGAAGGAAAGCTAACTTCAGACATGCAATGACAGCTTCCTTCCACATACCTTCCAATTAATCGTCCTGCCATTCGACGCTATGTGGCCTGAGCCACTGAGAGAGTTGCTAAATCCTAATTAAGCAAATAGAAGTGTATCAGACGCAGCAAATTAGGGCAGTATGGAGAGGTGGATTATATAGAAATCTGCCTTCATACATTCTCACTTATTCTACTGGAGATTGCCTCAGGCTCTCCAAGCATATGAGCCGATTTGCAATTGGATATAGTATTTAGTTTCGTGTGAAAGCGTGTCTTTTTGTTATGTTAATGATGAACATTTAATAATCAAGATGGGTGGCCTTTCTTCAGGATAACCTTATATAAAAATATAACTTTCCTGCATTTTCTCTTTCCTAAGGCCTAATATAGAGCACGCATAAATGTCAAACCGATTTCGCATTTTTGGCAATTATGCGATTACTATGTCTGTTAAAATGATATGCGATTATGTTGGTGCAGTTTTAGGGCGTATTTTAAATTCTCATTTCCAGCATTCCTTTACGCTCCTACGCAACCCTCTTCATAAAATAAAAATTCCACTCCGTCTGTTTATACGCATAAACTTCAGAATCGCTGAACGAATTTTCGTAATATTTGATACTGGGGAAACTAAGTGGACCCTTCTTGAGGAGCTGCCCGTGGCTCAGCTACTCAAGAATTTCGTAACATTTTATTGAACCCGAAGATTCAATACCGTGTTCAAAAGAGCCCGCCACTGATCCATAACCTCAGCCAAATTAATCCTGTCCATACCACCCCCGCCCTTCCATCTGACTTTTCCACCAAAACCCTGAATGCATTCCTCTTCTCCCTCATTAGTGCTAATGTCCTGACCATCTTGTCCTCCTTGATTTGATCATTCTATTTGACAAAGAGCACAAGCCATGAAGCACCACATTATGGAATTATCTCCTCCTCAGTTCAAATATCTTTCTCAGCACCCTGTTCTCAAACACCCTCAATCTATGTTCTTCCCTTAATGCCAGAGACGAAGTTTCACGTCCATGCCGATCTATTAGCATATTTTAATTTTTACGTTTTCACACAACAAATGGAAAGGCAAAAGTTTCTGAACTGAATGGTAGTAAGCATTACCAAGGCGTAGGTGGGTGGACAATATTAGAATGGATCTTAGAGAGATAGGATGGGATGGTATGGATTGGATAGATCTGGCTCAGGATAGGGACCAGTGGAGGGCTCTTGTGAACATGGTAATGAACCTTCGGGTTCCATAAAATGCTGGGAAATTCTTGAGTAGCTGCAGAATTGGCAGCTCCTTCAGAAGGGCTCAGCTCCATGAGTAAGTAAGTAAGTAAGTAAGTAAGTAAGTATGGTGATTAGTTGTACCCAAATTTAACTCACTCTACTATCCATAAACATTTTTTTAAGAGTACGATCTTCTGGGTTGTAAGGCAGTATGGTAGAAGTCCACCGATCTTTTGCCAAAACTTACTGCCTCCATCTCCAGACCGAAGGTTAGCTAAGCAAGAAACCAGCAACAAACGGGTGGCAAGCAGAGCGTTGGGGGACCTCTACCAAACTGCATACTGTTACAACCCAGGAGATTGTACTCTTCATAATCACCACTGTGAGAACCTCAAATCCAACAAACTCTTTCCCCTTAATATGGTGGAGAAGCATCACACACCCTTACCCCAGTAACCATACAAAATAACATTACAGCACACTATCTCATAAGATGCCAATATATACTGCACAGTCTATGGATGTCAAAGAACAGTGACATTTGGCACCAATATTAAAATTCTATAATACATAGATTTTTTCCTTATTATCAGCAAAAATGTGACTGCAATTTATATTTGGATCCGCAAACAGTTACTGTTTCTCTACAGTTTTTTTAGTACAGTTGTGTGCCAACATTTTTAAGACATTCTGATTAATAATTTTTAAGTTTAATATGTAACTGACATGCTAATGCATTCATCAGGTTAAATTATAGACATATTATATGTGCAATTTTTAATGTAAAGTTTACACATGTGTTAAAATAACTGAGGGCCTGAAGATGGCAAAGTGATGCCAAAACATGCCTGTAAAAACTGGAAATGAAAAATGTGCTGTGTATTGGGAAAATCTGTTATGTTTCTACTGATCCACACAACATGATATAAAACTGTACCGTTCTATACTGAAGGTTTAGAGGGAAAGCAGATGTCATAAATTCTTCCCACATCTTCTTAGGGGCTTCACAGTACTAACGCATGACAGCATATTTTGTTTCTCATTAGAAACATTACAAGGGTGTTTGATGGATGTCAAGAAAAGTTACCAATTATGAAGGCTTCCAGAAATCACAGATTATACAAATAAGGAAAAAGAACTTTAATAAATATGAAAAATGAAGATCAAACATCTCTGAAAACAGTTCTCAAGTCTTAGATGAAACATGGTAACATTCCAAATGCAATATCTTATTAGAAGAAAATGTGATGAAACACTATTTCAATTGTGCAAACTGAGATTATTACCTCTCATGAAAACTAAAATTAAAAATCACCAACAGGATGTGAATCATTACACAAAACGGGATGAATACAACAGTGGCTGTTTTTCAGAAAGGAATTCATACAGAAAATGAGAGAAAAAAAGGTATCCCTCACAATTATCACTACTATGGACATACAAGCGGTAGTCGTGAAGTATTGTGACATAGTGTGGTAATGGAAATAATCACTACTAAGAGCTGTCCAAGAATATGCCATGGACTTATGATTGTTCTTCACAGCACAGCAGAATGCAATGCCATTACATTTAGTCTGAAGGTATGAGGAAAGCTAAAATGAGCTGATGTTAATCATTATTGTGTAAGTTTTGAGGTTTTCACGGCGATGACTATGAAGAAAGTCGTCTTCTGGGTTTTGGCGCCGTGTATTCTTCGTTTTGGCCGACGTTCCTCCGAAACGTCTGCCAAAACGAAGAATACACCGCGCCAAAACCCAGAAGACGACTTTCTTCATAATCATTATTCGTTCACACACACATCAGTTTGTATCAACTTCTTTTTCTTAGAAAATATCACTCATTATAGAATTATTCTGAAAAACAACTTACTTATGTTACACTAGAACAGATCATGAACTGAACTCTTCTTGTGTTAAACAGGGTACAGTACATGTGCTCCGAACTGTGCTTCTAGTAACAATATTACCAAAATTAAGAACAGTACAACTAACTACATATTCTATGTACTCCATTTCCAACTATGCTACGCAGAGTGCTTGAACAGCATCTTGCTTTATTTTCAGTGAATTTCAAACATCTCTCTTCTCTTGGGTACACAACAGTTACATGTTAACACACCGTATGTCAGTATAACCTGAAACTGTATGTCGTCCCAGCATTTCTTTCTCCCACTTCTAGTACAGCTTCTGGATATATTTCCAGCTTTAACTTTAAAAGAATATGTGGCATACAACTTACTAAAGCCTGTATGTGGTGCAGTATTCTTGAACTAACAATCACACTAATGGATTTCAAATGTCTTAATACTTGTCATTTACAACCCTGACAAAGTAAACTTTTTATAACAGGCACAGGTCTGCTTTAAGAAGTATACATATGCCAATTGGAATGTTAAAATTACTGATACAACGATAAACCATACTGCCGAAGAAAATTTTCATTAGTAGTATCAAATTCCTCCCTTTAGACGAACTATTTTATGTTACCAACTGTAGTTCACTCCCCTACAACAATTTTCTCTTCCTTTGAAAAAGAAGGAACCATTATTTTAGTTCTTTCACAAGCAGAGTGAATTGATTTACTGGACATGAGGATCAATTTGAATATGTTTTTGTTTCAAGTTAAACTTCTTTTGTTTTCATTTTATAAGTACAGAAGTTTCGCATTCTCAATATTCTATATCAGTCAGACTTTTAAAACTAAAAGAAAGAAGGAAAGAAAGAAAGAAAGAAAGAAAGAGTGATTAAGAATTATTCTTATTTGACTTGCATCTACTCAATGCTAAAATGTATAAACGTTTGTCAGCTTCTTAAAGCAATGTACGTTTATTATACTTCATCACAAGGTAGAATATATTAAAATATTATATTCTCATTTAGTATGGCTGATCATATTTAACTCTCCTACTGCAAATGAGGTAGCTTTTGTCAGGTGTGCTACAATTCTATCTAGCCAGTGAAACTAATATACTGTATTCAGCTTTTATACACATTACAGTGACAGTGCAGTCATATAATGTATTTTATTTTCAAAATTCTTTGCCTTTTATTTTAGGCAAAGTATTCTCATACTGTACAATTTTCACAAAAGGTTCTCCAAATTCTATATGGTCTGCACCAGCAGGCTTGGCAGCAATATGGTCAACAACACACACATGCAGTATGTGGCAATCCCGAACAAAACTTTCAACTGGAAATTGCATTGTACAGTACTATGAACCACTGCATTTTGGATTTGAGGTTCGTACAGCAGTAACTATAAAGAGTACGTCTTCTGGGTTCTGTAGTTCAAAGGAATATATCATATCCATCTTCAGGGTTGAAGACTAAGCCAGGCAACAAACTAGCAGAAGCATGCAACGTGATCCTGCAGGTTTCTGCTTGGCTTACTCTTTGACCCTGAAGCTGAAGGCTATATTTTCCTCAAAAAAAAATTGGTGTGTTCCTAACTACACTGTTACAACCTATAAGGCAATATTCATTACTTTTTCCTGAAATAAGTACATTTGGAAAACTGTTATTCATTCAAGAGAGTAGTACTTTCTGGGATATAACACTGTGTAGTCTGCTGAAGATCAGCTGTTGCTTGGGATTGAAGAATAAGCCAAGTGAGAATCCAGTGTGGAAACAGGTGGCAAGCAGAGCTGACCCTGAAGATGAAGGCGATACATCCCTCAAAAACGTTGGTTGACTTTCGATGGACTACATGGCTTTGTACCCCAGAAGATAGTACTCTTAATAACTATTGTTGCAAGAACCTAAAATCTTACATGCCATCTGTTCAGTTGCCTAAAATTTGGTGACCTCCTACATTTTGTTGAGCACTGTTTATACCACATACATATGGATAAAATTAAAATGAGGGAAGAAATTATAAACACATTGTAGAAGCTGAGATAATGAAATTTAAATCAGTTTAGAGAAAAAAATCTCACATTATTTTAAATACATTTCTCTGAAACCATATTTATGTGGCTAAACCCTTTTCTCAGCAGAAAAAAGTTCTTACTTGTACTAGTTTGCATGTTCTGTTTGCTGCAACATTTTAAAAGAAATGAGCAGATACAAAGGCAATGGAAATATGGACTCACATATAACAGATGATGCATCATTTTGGATCATGCCTCAAAACTTTAGCTACTAGCCACAATGTAACAATTTCAAACATACAGAACTCAATAAATTGTCTGCTAGTAGAACTAATGCTAATAAAAATCTAACAATTTTAACAGTTTTCTCCCTATACTTGATAACTTCATTTGATTCTCATAAAAAATAAATTTTGGCAAAACTTGATTTCTTCTTTTTCGAACAACACAGATGAGAAAACCTTTCAATTGTTTTAAGCAGATTTTGCATACATGATGTATACCCTTTAAGCTTCTCCATCTCTCCATACATATATTTGTCACCTTATGTTAATGAACTTGACTTGGCTCAGTCTGGTCTGTCACACTAGTAGCAGTATAAAATGACACTGATATCAATATTAATAACATTATAATATTGGTTTCCTAAATGTTGATTGCGTCCTTAAGATGGTCAATCCAATTGAGACATGTTAAGGAAAATGAAAAACTGAAACACAACTTTTATTAATCTATCACACTGGACAGTGTTGTAAGTCATTTTATATTATGTTAATGAATTTTGATGAAATTCATCACTGTGAGAGCCCTTATTAAATTTAACTAATAATCGTAAGTTGAAGAGTTTTATCTTCTGTGATATAACACCATGCAGTCAACTGAAAACCAATTGCTTTTCAGAGGAACATATCACTTCCACCTTCAGGATCAAAGAATAAGCCATGAAAGAAACCAGCAAGAAGCAGTCAGAAAGCAGAGCTCTGCTTGAGTATTGCTTAGTTGATACATTCCTAAGAAATGTCAACTGACTTTCAATGGACTACACAGCACAAGACAAAGAAAATCTACATAACTACTAGTCTGAGAACCTCAAATTTTACATAATTTTAACTAGCAACAGCATTTGACTAATCAAGTAAGGGGTGGGCCACACTGACCCTTACTTTGCTACTGCTCTTCAGTCTTTTATGAGTTCTCCTTCCTGGTTAGCACTCTAGCAGTCCCATGCTTTAGATGAAGTGTCATACTCTGCTTACTGGGCTGCTTAAGTTGGCGCTCAATTTCAAGAAGTGAAGTTCCAAGTGATGGAATCTTAAATTACTGAGGGCCTCACAGTAGGGTGCCCATAATTCAGAAATCAAAATAGCAATCAATCAAACAGCACACAATTATCAAAGAAAATCATCTAAAAAGTGGATGTGAAGCATTTTAAACATACATAAAAAGTTCAAAAGTTATTTTTTTTTGTAATCTGCATATGTTTAAAGTTTTTATCTTGAATTGTTTTATTTTTAACTTTGTTAAAGTTTTTAGTTTACACAACAAAAACCTTTTCAATAACAGAACACAACTGAAATGACTACATAACTTTGCAAGTAAGTGTCAATTATTATTCTGGTTATATGTTCTTGACAATGGATTTACCTATTATAGTGTGTGCTTTAGAACTCCACATTAAGAAATTCAATAATGCAAGAAATTAAGGAATGAAAGGCAAATACTATTTTTACTGGACGGCAGTTTGCAACATTTAAATTGTGTTGTTAGCATTTATGTTACAAAATAATACAGCACCACATAAAATAATCTACATGTGAAACTGGAACCTGAAGTTTATTAGCAAACATGAATGCTTAAGCTAAGATTTCTTACAAATTAATAAAAATGGGACACATCTGTGTCCTCACAACATCTGTTGAAACATTGGGATGGAAACAGATCCAGTTTCCGAAACGTCGTGTTTTTATTGGTTATCTTAAAAACCAGGACGATGGATAAAGTCCAAAAACCCAATATATCATTGGGACACTGGTTGTAAAAATGGGACTGTCCGAAGAAAAACAGGACATATGGGCACCCTACATTACAGATAGGACACGTGAGGTCGAATAGTAATTATTATTACCTTAGACTGCAGCTTTATGAGGTATGCCATACCAACCCTTATGCCACAGCTGACTTAAATATACTGTGTCTCGTCTTTCTGAAGTAGCTCTCTAGCTGTCATTTCAGATGAAATCCAGTACTTCACTTAATGGGACATTTAGATTACTACTTGGCTTCATGAAATGGAGTCTCAAGTGAGGTAATCTGAAGTTTACTAAACCTCACAGGCAGACAGCATATGTAAGCTCTGCAACCTTGTATGAAGTTTGACATTTAGGACACATAACACCAATTTAAAACATGGTGCTTACTTTTCTAGCCTTACATGTAAAGTACATTCCCTGTCATCATAGAACAGTGCATCCTGATATATCAGATGGAGCAGAGAGCCTTACCTTATGGAGGGTACCTGCAAATACGCTGATTAAGGGGTCACACAGAAGGCTCACAAGGGACTGTCCTCTGGCTTGGAACTTGAGCTGAGGGGTTTAACAACTCACCATAAAAACATTAGCACTATTCTAAGGGTCTAAGACTTGGATGGATTTTCTTGAAATAGCCTAAGTGACAGAAAATGGACATGGAGATTTGAACATAATTAAACTTACCTGGCGAAGGACACAGTACAGTAGGAAGTTCTTATGAACATGAACATCTGGGTTCTTGACTATGTGAGCAATTATTGGGTTCTTCACTGTGTGAGCAATTATTAGGTTCTCAAGGACTACGTTCCAAGGAGTGAGTTAGTCTTTCAGACTGATTAAATATTGTTCTACCTCAGTATCTGACAATTAAAATCTGCCTTTACCTGCTACTCAACTGGATAATGCTGCACGCTTATAAGTTACATAATATCATATCAAGTGGATGTGATAAAGAGTTACCATACAGCTTTCTGCACTTCAACTTTAACTAACCAGATTAGACCTCTATCCATGAATAGATCTGTAAAAGAAAATGGTGACCATCATTAAAGTTAAGGATTCTGGAACCTAAAATTCAGATCCAGAAGTATTGTGGCACATCTCCTGAAAGTCAGAATGGGATAATCAGCAGAGATGGCAATTGCCAGGGAGTGGCCAGGTAAACACATCGTTTCTGCGACAGCAGTGACACCACACAACAACAGGAGAGCTGCAGGAAGTGGTGTTGCTATGTGGTCCAGCGCCAGGCGCACGTGCTGCTACAATGGAACATGTGATACCACACTGTCTATATCAACAGAGGAATGGTGTTTTCTGTTGGGCCTGTGCAGAGGCTATACCTGGGGAATCGAAACACGTCAGTCAGTCTGAGGAAAGTCATAGTGAGTCCTGAGACAGCAGTTGGAAGAGTAGGAGGTTAGTGAGAGATGGTTGCCAGCCTGGGAGTCAATCAGTCGAGAGGAAGTCTGCAGGTAGTCAGTTGAGAGTTGCAATGAGAAGCTGGTAACTGAGGCCACGGACAGTTCAGGAACCTAATTTGCTGTTGGAAGTCACTGACAAGCAGCACAGTGAAGACTGGGACTGAGAACACAAGTCTGTGAGCGACATTGATCTGTGAAATGTAGTCAGGAGTGGTGTGTTAAAGTGTGCAATAAATCTGTTTACCAATCCAGACCCATCTACAGTCCCAACACATTCCAGTATAAGCATTTATATTACTAAGTATCACAATTTAGCATATTGTATAAGGACTAATGACCACGGCTGACAAAATCTGGATATGAAGTCACCATATGACCAGCAGTTTGTGATGCTTAAAGGTAACTCGTAAAAGTTATGTAATAACTCATTTGCTATTTGATAAGGCTGCTTAACATGATTACTTCTTTTATTACAAGTCAGTGTATAAAACATTTTATCCACAAGAAAAATAAAGCAGCGTGTCAAATATCAGTTGCAGAATGTTCAGTGTTATTATTACACCACATTTAAAGCAGGTAGATGATGTCTTAAAATATACCTCAAATTTCTAATTTTCCACACACAACTGATATTTCCCAATGCTCTTCGTGCCATCCAAAATATTGACACACACACCAAGTTATCAGAATAAAACGTTCATATGCTAAAGGATTATATTTCATTAAATTATGGGCTACTTTTTAAAGTAAAACAAAGTGTAAACATACTTTTCAACAGACTTCACTGTAGAAGCTACAGTTACTGCTTGGCAAACTCGCAGCAAAAATTCAGTTTCTGTCATTACTCAAGTCAATAAGTCTGGCGTAACAGTTACAATGGGAGCAAGGAGAAATTAGTGGTGACATAATCAAATATTGAACAGAAGTTTAAATTTTAAAGTTATTCAGTTTTGTACGCTGCAAAAGTTTTGCAAAGAACAAACCTCAGGCAGAAGTCACTTTCCCTATCCTTTTACTTGTATTTATACATGTAATGGCCTCTTTAGTCAGGAAGCTGCTAAGACAGCAGATGTAATTAAGACTGCACTTCAATGGTACACAACTGCAGCACAGGTGTTAAACTCTGTGAGAGAAAGAAAATTAAGACTTGAATGCATTCAAAACGCTCAGTGATCCAGAATAAGTCTTAATAAGGGCAGACTGATAACAATCTTAATCAACAGATACTACAGAATTTCTTATCTTTCTGTACTTTCCTTAATTTGCAAATTTTTCTGTTGTAGCGTTTATTTCGTTTATGTTCATTTAATAAAACCAATTCTGCAAAGAACAGATTCTGGGTTGGGGGGGGGGAGACCAATCAAGTCAATGTACATTTCTTCCAATTTTCTAAAGCAGATTTAAAACGAATAAAACTGTTTCAAAGAAATTACATACATCTGAACCCTTCATCTAAGTAATGTTAGCACAGTTGTTTTACGTTTTCAACAAAATTATACTCTAGTCTTTCCTGAACAGCTGCTCTTCATGAGCTTACTCACTTGTGCTCACTTGCTAAACTGTTTTCATCATACCAAGTGACCACTTTAGTTAGGCTGTTGGCTTCATATTAAAGGTCTGAGATATGATTTCAATGTAGTGGTCTATAGGGAATTCCTAGGTGCCTGTTTTGAAAATAAAAATCTTCCAATCTCTACATATTAATTCACATACCATAATAAATGCCAGTTATACGTACATCACATATCCACACTCAAATATTATTAACACAGAATTAAAATACAAAAATGAAATAAAACATTACTCACTGGTGACCAACTATATGCTTCTACATAAAGCTGTACATACATAAAATGGCAAAATCATAACATTTTATAATCCATTTCCACAGTAAATCACAATAGTATAATTCTGTAGGTCTGACTGAAACTTTTATTTCTCACAGGCTCAGGATGCTGTCAACTTCTGAGTGCATGGCTGTACACCTCTGTAGGTATTTCAGTTCGCTCACAATTTCAACTCCTGGAAAACTCCTACTGAATTCTATACATGAGCATAATGTTGAGCGGCAAGTCACCATGGTGATAACACCTGAAGAAATTTACAGACTGGAATTTTGCTTGAATATAAATATTTGAAGGGTAGAGTGTAGTTTACAGTAAGTATATCAGAAGAACAGCTATTCCAACAGCTGTGATGCTGCACTGTGTTCAGATGGGTGTTTACAGAATACTACTACAACACATAATAATATTTCTAGGATAACAAAGAACTCAATATCTGTAATCTACAAACAACAGGTATGCCAAATCTTATTCCAATGGAACTAAAACTGTGGAAGTTATTCAACAAATATGCAAGTGATTTCTGTCCATGTTTGAATAAAATTTTAACAACCATAAATACTGCTCCCACACCAAGAATGAGCTAGGGTTTCAAATGCTATCGCCTTAAAGAGTTAACAGAAATGTGATGCAAATTTTTAAGGAAAATTAAAAATACTAATTTTCTGTAGAGTTAAGGTACAAGAGTATAGTAACAGCAATAGAAATCATAAAGCTACAGAACACAATTATGGATAACCTTAAAAAATATCACAGTTTTAATAAACATTATTCCATTTCCTTCTAGATTTTGGATAACTGCAGTAATTTTTCCAAACTTGGTATCTTCTCGAGTAGAAATATTGTATGGTAATTCTCTCTTGACAGGTTTACATTCTGACTGTTTTTGAGTGAGCATTACCAACATGATACTTCAAGTGACACAACTATGACTCCATGCTTCCAGTCTTATAACATTGGGCACATACTGACATGATAATCTTCTACATGTCGTATGATGAAGAAACTCCAGACGTCAAGAATTCCTAATGATGACACTGGTCAGATCTGTGAATGTATATTAAATTATATAATTAAGTAAGCTTAGTTCAAGATGTAGCTATGGTTAATAAATCGCATAAAATACCCACTTCAGAAAACACTGTATACTCCTATATGTAACATGCAAATTTTGAACTATTTTGACACAATTTTTTCCTTATAAATTTCTCTGGTTGAAAATGCCCACTGTGGCACATTGCCTGGCAATTATTTTCATAAGATTTGAGGTTCCTACAGCAGCTCTCACGATTACTGTTTTCTTGGATGTGATAGACTGGTACCAATATTGCAGAGGAACCTGCCACCTCCATCCTGAACCCAAAAGAAGGAGAAAACACGTAGCAATCACCCTGACTACACAGCGCCAAATCATAGAAGAGTATTCTTCGTTTGTTATTTTAGATCAGAATACACACAGATGATGATTCATAATATGGTACTAAGTTCAGGAAATGCATAAAATAAAGAAAGTTCCTGAAATACTGATATTTCCATGTGTATTGAAATATAAGATTGCAAATTTTTTGGCGAAATGACTTGTGTGTCGGGATATAATACAATGTTGTGTAGGATGTCTGTCACTGCTTCAGTGACATATGGGATACATGACATTTCAAGGTTACCTTTACTCAGGTTTGCAGGCAATCGTCACCACTATACCGATTCTTTATTCACTTAAAATAGAATTAAAACAAAAATAATAATAAAAAACTAGTGACAACCAATAATATGAAGACAAGAGTACAGCCACACCTTCAAAATAGCACATTTATTAACTTTACTTCAAACAATAGACAAACAAAGAGCAACACAATATTGGTACACTGAATCAACTATAGATGCTGGTACAGACTGATGAATTTCCAGCCAGCTCTGAATACATTATTATCTCTTAAATTTTTAAGAACAGTTCATGAAAATTATACAAAAATGATAAAACCATAACTTAAAAAGAGAAACAATACAAAATAAGGGAATAACTTCTACCCTGAATACAGCACAAAATCAGTTTCTAAAACTCAGATGCCTAGAATGCTGCAAGAGATCTAATAAAATCACAAATACATCTCGCAAACACACAGTTCTTGTAGTTACCAATTTCAAAGCAAATATTTAATTGGCATTATTCTACTTACCCATTTTTTTGTACCGCATAATCTAAATTCCTGTCTGATTAAAAATCAGTCTTGTTTCATACATTTGTCACAGACTCGAACAGGGCTGTCCCATCCCCTAAGTGGTACAGCACGTTTGTTCATGGAGCAGTCTTTGCAGACACCTTGTCCACAGTCACGACAGTGGTGCAAAGTGACTCGAGGTCCAAACTGAACGTCACAACAGCAGCAGTGTGTGACCTCATGATCTGGGACCCAATATGATGGGCGAGCAGTATCCTTGATTAATCCTGGAATCACAGTGCCAACGGTGATCTGACCATCATAGCTTAGAACCAAGGGCAAATTAAAATTCATATATGAATTCTGCATGTACTGTGTGCCATGCTCCTACCTACCATCCTACTGACCACCACAAAGGGTGGCCAACAGACTTATTGTTTACATATTCTTTTAACAACAATTTTTATAATAATTTACAATCACTTTTATAAGAGTTCAAGACAAATAAAATAATGTACAGATATTTCATTGTAGACGATTGTTTTCGAGAGGCATTAGAATATAAGGGTTCAAACCAAATAAAATGCCTAGAGAAGCATGACTTGTTCTCACTTCACAATCAAATAATATCACACAAACATAAACTTTAAAATAACACTGAAAATTTTGAGTGGTGCAGTAGTTCTATAGTTCTTTAGATTATTTGAGAAACTATGAACAAGCCCATTAAAAAATACATTGTGACGTGGATGGCGCAATGGGAAGTAGGGGTCACATGAACTCTGCAGTCTGCGAGTGATGTCACATACCCCCACCCCTTCCATTACCACGCAATGCTCGATAAACACCCCCTCCCCCCCTGTGACATGGCAGAAGAGTGACTGTGTTGTTACCAAGAGATACTGCGGTTGCTACACAGCAATAAACAGATCCTGACAGTGTTGCTAGCCACACCTGTAAACACAGCGTGAAGAAACAGTGGTACATATTACGTAACTGTTTTCTGTGTTGTCCGTACCGAAGCTAAATAAGTAGCAGCGAACACTATTCAGTAGTTAGTAGTGAATGATTAGTTATTGAGTAGTGAGTATTGAGCCAGTTAATAGAGAAAGAGTAACCAATTAATTGCAGTCTAGTATTTGTGATGCTGCCAATGGCAGCAATGTTGAGATTGTAAATCGTGTGACTGTTGAGAGCGAGTGGAATAAATTCGCTATATCAAATAAGGCATGAAGTTATTTGTCGCGTTATACACCCAACACGCGACACAATTTTGTTCTGCCCAAATACTATGATTTAAAAATATCTGATGACTGATACAATCATTACTTCAATAATGCCAAAACACTTCAGCTTACATTAGTTACTTCACAGTAAATACAGAATGTGTCACAAAACACCTGATGGTTTTTGAAATGAAAAACTTTTCAAAGCAAAGTAGAAAAATTTATTAACAAAGGCAGATACATTTCAATTTCTATCAAGAATTTGTTTTCAGCAATATTGTTTGAATGTGACACCTTAAAGGTGACCTCCGTGCTGATTTTAAAGGGTTCTGACAATGATGTACAACACTCAGGATTACTGGGTTTCTGGACTTTGTCCATCATTCAGTATTCTAAACAACATAATGCTTCAGAAGCTGTACCTGCTTCCACCCTCAGGTGAGGGGTGGGAGACACCTACTTTTTTGGGTCCATTAGCAAGAGTGAACCCATGACTGAGGTTAGCTCTTTCTAATGGACCTAACAGACTAGGTGTCTCCCATCCCTCACCTGAGGACAGAAACAGACCAAGCATTACCTAGTATTCCACAAAAGCAGGCTTTGCAACAAGTTTTCAGTTATTTAAATTGGTGTGTCATAACTATCCAAATTTTCGTTTTCTTCAGTGAGGAGACATTTATATTAAACTGCATTACCCTCGAAATTGGCACTAACTTCACCGACAAGCGGCAATGGCTTGGTCGGTATAGTTTTCTTACAGACTACAAGTCACGGAAGGACCTATTAAAATATTAAGGTTACATTATACAACTAAAATTTACAAACAAAAAGTAATCATTACCTCTGGGATATTCCAGCACAGAAGCAACTGTACTCAGTGTACTAACAACGGCCTCACCATACTTTCTTGCTCGAACTTCAGCGTCATCAATTTCATCCAAAATCTTTGCACTCTCATTTGTAGAGGCTGTAATTGAGAACCATTATAGTTTACCATAAAGAAATGTACATATTTCCTAGGAACAGATAGATTACATGTCTAGTTTATCAAAAACTTTCAACACCAAAACATTCTGAATCCTTACATAAATACCACACACTACTTTGAGTAACATTTTACTAGTAAATCAAAATCCTTAGGGTGCAGTGTGTTACCACAAAATGCTGGGGGGGGGGAGATATGAAACAACGTAATT
>NW_019744122.1:164970-165233 GCF_002891405.2 Cryptotermes secundus
TGTACCTTACTTAGAAGGGACAGAACCTATTGTACTTAAACCACAACATTAGATCTGGGAATTGCAAGTACCGGTAAACAGGTACACGCCTTCTTAGAGCGGGTAGAGCCCTAACAAATTATCCTTTATTTTCCTAAACATCTCCCCCTCCTCTCATGAGTTTTACCACCACCTTTTCAGTAAATTTCAGGTGTTCTTCAGTTCAGTATTCAAAGTGTTTGGAAGAAGACATTTCTCTGCGCAAGTTCTATTATTGTGGCGGT
>NW_019744122.1:165499-175554 GCF_002891405.2 Cryptotermes secundus
CCCAGTGGGAGGTTCCTCATTAGTTTTCTTTTAGGTCAGCTGGCCAGTGTCTTCGGAGTCTTCGATTGTGCTGCGGTTCAACGAGTGGCTGTAGGATGTCGTTTGGGTGATTTGCTAGTTTGTTGTGGTGTGAGGTACTTTTTTCTCTGATGACGTCCTTGATGTATGGTATATTTAGGTCTGTATGTAACGTTTGGTTGTTTACATACCAGGGTGCATTTATTATAATTCAAAGTATTTTTGATTGGCTTCTCTGGATTACTGATATATTTGATTTGCTGGCACAACCCCAGAGCTCAATTCCGTAAGCACAGATTGGTTTGATTATTGTCTTATAAAGCAGGACTTTGTATTCTATGGATAGGTTGGATCTTCTTCCATTTAACCAGTTTAGCTCCTTGGTTTTTAAGTCTATCTGCTTGTGTTCTTTGATTACATGGTCTTTCCAAGTGAGTCTACTATCCATATGGATTCCGAGATATTTAACGCTTGGTGACTGTGGGATATTTTGTATTTATTTGAAGTAGAATGGCTTTAAAAGTAATTTTTATGAATACTGACTTCTAAAATTTTCCACATCTTCAGAAAATTTAGAAATAGGGCAGTCATAACATCAATAATCAATATTACATTTATTATAATTAAACAATATGAGGGGTGGGGGGGGGGCACAGAACTAAATGAAAGTCAGAACTGGGCCACGAGCAAAAGAAGGTTGAGAACCACTGACCTAGCTGACCTGCCTTGTGAGAAGCGTAGTAATGTATTAATTGTCATTCAGACAGTGACAGTGATGGGGGACAACAAAGCATTGCAGCCACAGACAGTAAAAGTGACAGTAGCTCCGACGATAATGCGCGTAATAACATTGCGCATAGTAACATTGTGGGGACAGCAAAAATCTAAAAAAATCTAAACCCTCATTCAAAATTGAAATACAAAGCATTTCTGATGAATGTGGCAAAGGCGTGGGCTACAGTCCAGATGGTGGCGGCAGAACCAGGGTCACACAAAGACTTAGTACGACCGGGCCCATCAACTCCCACCCCACGAAGGTCTCATGTGGACCCCCAGGGCGACTCTCGAGTGATATGCAGAAAAATACCCTCGTAAAAAATGTGACGAGTGAACATTCCAAGGGGAAGAATCCTTCTAGGCAATATCGTGTTTGCACAGTTCACAAAAAAAAAGTATGTCTACATTTGCAAGTTCTTTGTAATGCCACTTCACAAAGGGGAATGTTTCCAGAAATATCACACCCTCAAGCACCTCTAGGAGCATTGGTAAGTGTTCTCCAAAAATTTTAGTTCAAAAAATTAATTAGGAGATTTTATATTAATTTTTAGAGTGAACAAGTTAGGGTAGTATGTTTAAAAATTCTGATCCCCAGGGTGATTTAAATATTTAAATTGCTGGTCCGCAAAGTGTTAAGAATAAGCTGCATCTAATGTTCAAGGTTTTTCCAATGTTTCAGTGAACATTGCAGTTGCTGTGTTCAGGGTTATTGTTTTGCAGGGATTGGAAACTTTATATAGATCTGGCAGTGGACAGGGCGCACGAGGTGAAGGCAAACATTCTAGGTTTTCCAGTATTTAAGCATAGTTGCCAAGGGAGCCAGGACTACACAGTCAGTATATAGACTGGCTATGGGTCAATGTGGATGAGGCACCATAGTTTGAGCCCCAGGAAGGGTAAGATTTTTCTCCTCTCCATGTAGTCCAGGCCAGTTCTGGGGCCCATCCAGCCTCCTATTCAATGGCTACTAGGGGATCTTTGCCAGGGGTAAAGCGGCCGGAGCGTGAAGCTGACCTCTCACCTTCAACTAGTGCCAAGGTCAAGAATATGTGGATCTATACATCCATTCTCCCATATGTCTTCATGGCATAGTGCTTAACTAGTCAAACACAGGGAAATATTTTATGTGCACTTGCCATTTTCTGGGTTGACATCTTTGGGGAGGGGCATGAAAGCCCTTTACATCCACCTCTCATTCACTACTCACTGCCATTTCTAAGCTTCCCACAGAATTAGCTCTACAGAATTTGCCGTAATGTTGGAAAACCTTGAAGTATTCGAGGCAGCATGATCTCAAAAGCCGAAGTTATCAAAAATATTGTTAATTCACCATGATCTTCGCTTCATCATTTTATACTTTTTGCCTAACACTGTTAGACAGACCAAATAGGCAGTTCACGTAGCAAAAAGCATGGGTGAAATGAGAACCTAGATAGAATTCTGCTTGGAAATCCCAGAAAAAGAAACCACTTAGGAGACCTCTGAGCAAATGGGAAAACAATATTAAAATTTATCTCACAAAAATTGGATGTGAAATGTGGACTGGATGAAATTAGACAGAGATAAGGTTCAATGCTGGACTTCTGTGAAAATGACAATGAAAGTGGGGTTTCATAAAAGTACGAAATTTCACTAGCTGAGTAACTATTAACTGTTCAAAGAACACCTCACAACAAGGGATCTTACCTTTCTGGTAGCACTGACTACACACTCGAACTGGAGTCACCCATCCCCTTTCAGGAACTGGCATAACATGGTTTGAACAGTCTTCACAAAAACCCTCTCCACATGCTCGACAATGATGTTTACTTGCAGATGCTGCAAACCACTTGCTGCAACTATGACAGTTCTAAACCACAAGGACAAAGCACACACTCAGCATGATGGCAATAATTTGATCAAAGCTGTTCACAAAAAGTGAAATGTACATTGTCTGAAGAGAACTGTCTTCTGGGATGCGATGCTATGGAGCCCTGTATAAGTTCACAGATGTTTTAGAGGAACAATCTGTTTCCATCTTCAGGGTCAAAGATGTGCTATGCATGCATGCAAGAAACAAGAAGTAAGGTGCAATCACATTGCACAGTGAAATATTTTACAAGAGATCTAAGCCATTTACATCTGTTCATGGAAGTTAATCCCACAGAATTTATCAATGAAGAAGAGTTTCAAGAAATGCAACATCTCAGACTGCACCTGATGGGTAAGATCTTCTTGCTTCAGAATGTGATCATGACATGAGTTCCACAAGACAGTCAGAGAGCAGTGACAAGGGACCATTGTGCACTTTTGTTACATTTTAAACTGTGATCTTTGTTTTCTTTACATGCTTTTAAGATTGCCATTAAGTTATGGCAACTTCAGTACTGATGCTGGACATACTAAAACCATTTTACAGACCACTTTACCAGACAATATTATTGTCATGTGTAGGGTGGTACGTGCGATGAAAATGATGGGTTCTTGTTCAGATGATTGGATTTATTAACACTTTGGTTACAACCTCTCTTAATCACACTTAAATTCAGGCACTACTACACTATCACTGATTTACACTCTCTCCAGTTCAATGCTGCACATGCACTAGGATTCTCTGTCTTCACTATTCATATAGCAATGGATCTCAACACAGAACTGTAAAAGTCTCACTAAATTACACATAAACAAAGTCTTCAAATCACACTTTAAAGCCTCACAGGCCGACCTTCTATATTCTTCTGTAATCCTGGTTCCAATATGCTCCATTCACGTGTTTCTGCCGCTACTATTTCTCTCTCATAACTCTAACTGCAACTCAGAACTCAGGACTCTGTCACTCACACTCACTGTCACTTCTAGTTCCGACTCGATCTCTTCTCGTGATTCCGCCGCTACTATTTCTCCCTCATAACTGCTCCCAACTGAACTATGACACTCGCTTATATAGCCGAAGGACAGCCAACACATCATCGTAAACACATTTCGCGTGATTGATACCCACCACTGTTGTGTGACGTTACTGGTTACTGCACACACAGGAAATATGTCATGTGACGGCCATGTACTGTTGATGTGTGACATCACAGCAAGCTCACTGCATAGCAACGGTCCATCCACAGACATTCAAAATACTGTATACATGCCACGTTATTAAAAACAATATTAGAATAGTACATTTCATTTGCATTGTATTTCTTTATTCCTAATATTTTCATAATAAATTTAGGCAAGAATCTAAAGTATGTTTACTGCAAACTTTTAACAATTTCTTCATCACATCTTTTTCCTTAATTCTACTTCCAAAAATTTAGCTGCAGGTCATATATGAGAGAATGTGGTACATGAGTAAATATGTTATTATGGCAATTCAGAAGGAATGAACAATGGCTTATGTACCTTTATTTTATGGTTTGGCCTCCAATATTTGGGTGCAATCTGATCGGCAACCCATGATGATATAATGCGTGTAGGTGGCGAGCCAACAATGGCAACAGCTTCTGATATGTATGTCATACCATCCAAGACCTTCTGGGCAGCATTCTGATTTGCTGCAGCTATTGATCCATTCTGCCAAGAATGTTGAATAACAAAAACCTTATAACACAAGCCTGAAGAGACCTCAAAATTAATTTTGTTTAATGCTACACATTCACACCTCGAATAATGGGGAATAATTCTGTGTATGTGATGATGATAGGATTCATAATTTTACAGTATATGCCAAGGTATTGATACTGATTCAGAAGATGGTTTACTTAATGACACTGTTAATAACCCGAATTATATAGCATTGAAAAATAAGGATATCAGTGAAGAATGGACTGGAATGAATGTGGAAGGAAGCAGTCTTAGCCTAATTTCAGAACTCATTCAATCACCTCCACCTTTAATGCAACTTATATGCCCAAGTAGTGAGAACATATACAAAAAAGGGGCACAAACATGGACAGTGCAAAAGGAAAATAACACAGAATGGAGATACAGTTTTATCCTCAGACACAGCCATTTTAGTGTCAACAATGATATGTAAGGGCATGGAAATACATTGACTTACAATCTAGTGAAGTGCGACCGTTTCAAAAAGCGAAAAATTGCGTGAAGAAGGCCATGTAGGAGTCAAACATGTAGCAATTGATTTTAAAGTCATTTAAAACTGAAGAGGATTGTGAACAGTTCTAAGTTGCATTAAAGATGGAGGTGAATGAGTGAGTGATATATCAATGCAATAGAATGCCCAAATATAAAACTAATTTCAGAAAGTACACTGGCCCAGAAGGACCAAGGAAAACCACAAAAAGTCTAAGTCAGGACAGATGGCCTCTGAATTGAGATCTGAACTGAGGACTTCCTGAATACAAAGCAGGAGTGTCACCCATTCAACTGTGAAATTTGGTTAGACAGACCAAAGACAATGATAGATATGTACAGATTTTCTAGCTTACAATTTAACCCTCTGACTGAAAAGACCCACCTCCTGGAAACATCAAGGCTGCTTGGGGGTAAATGTGAAAGGAGAATGTGCACTACTTCCTCACACCCAGTGCAAATAATGTAGAAGCCTATTCTTTCCTCTGAATATCTGTATATCGTACTTGCTGCCACATATGGATGGAAATACTGTACTCGGAGATTAATACGGAGCCACTCTTCAGAGGTGGAAGTTTTAATGCAAGTACATAGCTGATCTAATTGGCTTGTAGCATGTACAGGTTTTAAGGCAGTACCTTGAACATATTTCTGGTGCAGTCCATGACTATTTACTTAGTTAGTTAGTTATTGGAGAGGGTAGGTTTCCCCATGCACTGAGACCTGTATTGGTCCATTGTGCTTCCCTCTATGATTTCTACCAGTCTCTATTTCCTACCGATACTGGTGCTTACCATCAGTCCCGCCCAGCCAGCGAGACCGGCTCTACTACCTGAGAGGTATCTATAATGCTTCCCCCACGTCCCAGAGGTATTAGAGACTGCTGTTGGGTGGGAAATGTCCTTGAATTTGGCTCAGTGTCCTCCTTTGGAAATATGAGGTTCTTTTATGTGCCGTAAAGCTACGACACGAGACCCACGGCTTAAAGTCCCTCCCGGAGGACTTGTTACCTGAATTTTTCCGCCCTTAAAAATTCGACGACCTCCGCCGGGTATTTGAACCCGCGTACTACGAGTCATGAGGTGGGAACGTTACCTCTAGACTACGGAGGCTGCTCCATGAGTATTTAACTATCACCCTTTGTTATCTTGTGATACAAGTGGTTAAAGGCATTTCTGTTCCCTATTTTTTTCTCTACTTTCTACAGGTGCACAAGTACACTGATGATATACAGACACAGTGAAATGCAGGACATAGTTGGTTAAAACAGTTGCCAATATCATTTCTGTCTGACGGAATGAAAAGGCTGGATGAGTTCTGAAAAATATATGAAGAAGTTAGAAATGTTACAATAAAAAACAGTGTTGGGTTTCTAGAATAAACTGTTTCGGAGCCAAACTTAAATTCACCTTACTTACTTACTACTAACCTTGTAATTGTATTATATTTTAGCAAATACATTCCAGAAAAGAAGCAGGGGCAATGCTGTAGCCTGAAGTTATCAACCAAAACTGTCCATTGGGTTGTGCCAGAGCTCATAGCTCAAAGCATTTAGTTGCTTTCTTCCTACTGCAGTGGCCTGGGTATGAACCAACACAAGGTCATGTGAACAAAGTGGCACTGGGTAGGGTTTGTGCCAATACTTTGGCTTTCAGTGCCAATTCTCATTCCACCGGCACTCTAAATTCATTCATCGGTGTATCATTGATGCTATATAGTCTTGATACTGAGAGTATCATGAGAAAAAGAGAAAGAGTGAGGGGTGGGGGCAAGGAACTGACTGTGATGATGATTCTTTTCCCAGCAAAAATAACTTACGCCAGGCCAGACATGTTGAATCTCTGTTCTTACTGCTGCATCCTCTGGATTCTTGTTGCCATACCAGTACTGACGACTCCGATATATTTCCCCACAGTATGGGCATTCAATGACATATCTGGAAACAAACATACATCAACAGTGACAAAATAAAAGCATGTAGCAATATACTTACTATCTTTGAAAGAGTCAGATTGTGAAACAGTGTAATGGTATAATAATTAAAATTTCTCTTCACAATGTGCTCTGTCATACATGATAAATTATTACTTTTCATTTCACAATGGCACAGATATGTGGTCTGTATCATATTAAAGGGGTGGTTATACTGGCCCTTGCATTGTAATTGTGATATACTGTGCATTTCCTTGATAAATTTAACAATCTAGGAATGAAATACAGAGCTCTCTTTAATGGGGAATTCTGGTGGTCATATGGCTCCATTAAATGGGTCAAAAGTGAGGAAATCTTAAATCAGCTCAAACCTCAGTTACATAAAAAAAAAGGGTAAAGGTATCCCTGTAAGAGGGCATTGAGGCCCATACGGTTGAGATGTTGAGGCTCCCACATTTTCTAGACAATCGGCTCATAGATGGCAGTAAGGTTCTCAGCCTTACGCACTAGCCACCGTTTACCCTCAAGAATATTCCAGGTAATCATTCTGTTAGAGGCTGAGTTAACCCCAGGGCCATAGTGCAGCTGGAAGGATTAGGTAAACTGAAGAAATCCAATGACCTCATCAGGATTCGATCCTGGGACCTTCCAGCTTGCAGCATAGTGCCTCAACCAACTATGCTACCACGTGCCCCCCCTCACAGTTACATAGCCTTTTTTATCATTGTTATTAGCACCTTATGCAGAAGGAACTATTCATTAGTCCTAGTTTCAACAGATTCTTGTGACAGTGTTCTACAAGTAGCCCACAACACTGTATCAGCTGGGTTATATTTAAAATATAAATAATATTTAAATTACTATTAGCCTTAGTAATTCTAACGGTTCCACGGCTTTCTTTGCAGAAGGTCACTAAAGCAAATCCTTCACAGTACATATGATGCAAAACATACCCTGACCATGCATATTTGGCAAGTCCAAACCATGATGCATCAGTAGAAGAAATTAGCTTTGGAGTAACCACAACTTCCTTTCCATTGCTATGGCAGGTTTTACAGATGTATGTACAGTTCTCAAACTTGTGCTGGTACCTGTAACGAACACAGTTTTATATTCTTTGTTTCAGGTCTTCCTTCACATCCTGATGTTTACATTAGCTTGGAACTGGGAACAGAGTAGATCACCTACATGTGCTTCTTTTGGACTTCACCCATCATCTGGTATGTAAAAGACAAAAGACCACAACGTTTCGGTCTTCGTCGTGGTCTTTTGTCTTTTACATACCAGACGATGGGTGAAGTCCAAAATACGCCAAAAGAAGTACAGTATACACCATCGTCAGAATCCTTTCAAGTCCACCTACATGTGGTCTATCCTGGATACTGTTAATATTTTCAACATCATGCAAAGAAAGATGAAGTTGTTACACTGCAAATGGAAGCAGCTCCTGATGCACAATACAATAATATACTACTTTCAGCATTTGGATTGAGAAAGTTGGCTTAAATGGTAAAAGCAAAAATAAATAAATAAATAAAGCCATCCCGGTAACAGTCTGTGAAGGTCCATACGTTTGTGAGATGTCGAGGTTCGCACATTTGTGTAGACAATCAGCTCACAGATGGCAGTAAGGTTGTCAGCCTTATGTGCTGGCTGCCCTTTAACCCCCAAGAAAGTTTCCTGGTACTCATCTGAGTCAGCCCCAAGGCCATAGCGTGGCTGGAAGGGTTAGGTATATTGAAACAAATCCAATAACCTCATTGGGAACAGAATTCGCAACCTTCCAGCTTGTAGCATAGTGCTTCAACCAACTATGCTATGGTGTGCTCCAGCTTAAATGTTAACACTTCTGATTTCTGCATGGGACATGCCTAGTTCCTGATTGCCCCTTCCATGCATTCCAATTTATTATTCACAGAAGACGAGGAAGAAGACGTAAGAAGATGCTGGATGACCTTGGGGACAGAAGAGGGTACTGTCATTTGAAGGAGAAAGCTCTAGATCGCATTAAGTGGAGGAATTGTTTTGAAAGAGACTGTGGACCTGTCGTCTTGACAGATTACTGATGATGATGATGATCCCCTCATGCAATGCTACATGTTCTGAGTTACAACACTGTTACATAAATCACAGACAGCCTTAAGTATCTGCAACCTCATAAATAGTTCTGCCCTTAGGAGACTCTACAGGGCACAGCATTTCCTGAGAGGTGGACAGTAGCTCAGCTGCTCAAGAAATATATTCTTTACTATTTTGCTTATGTCATTCACCTTGATACTCACATTGTACAGATACAAATATAACATTGCATATATAACCACATTACAGATATCATAATAAGGGTGTCAGAAAATAATTTTCCTTGTATTTCATTAAGTATACAAGGCGGAAAAATTGAAGTAAAAGTTGTATTATGTATTAGATTTCCTTAGGAAGAGCTATCCTCAAGCACTGGAGGTTAGCTCTTTCTATGGGACCCAAATGAGTGTGTGTCTTTCTTTCTCTCACCTGAGGGCAAAAGCAGATCCAGTTTCTGAAATATTGTTTTCTAGTTCCTAGAATACTGGAAAATGGAAAAAGTCCAAAAACCCAGTAATTCTGAGTGTTATGGACCATCATCAGAACCCTTTAGAATCAACATTCCCACAGGCTGCACTGTCCACCTGCCTTATCACAGCAAGTGTTATACAGAAATGGTGGGTGACAAATGTAACTTAAAAAGTTATCACCATGTTGTGGACCACATAAATACTGCCAACCTTGGAATTTTCCTTCAACAAGTACACAAGGTTAGGCTTTTGATTTCAGTTTTGAAAAGATCAGACCTTCAGTTTTGTCTTTAAAATAAATATTTAAAGAACTTTCTGAAGCCAGGACCTGGGTTTTACTTTTACATGGAAAATTCTACAGCTGGTAGAGCTAACATGGTGGACAACATAGTGGTAACTTTTACAGTTACTTTGGTCATCCATTTATATATATTGTGACATGTTGCGCAAAGCCGAGCCCCCCCCCACACCAGCAGTGACGCGGCGGGTGAGTCAGCGCTCCCCTCCCACCCCTCAGCGGTAACATAACGCTCGCGTAATAGGCGAGTAATCACCCCGCATCCTGGCAGCTATGTGCGGTGACGTCACGAGCTGAGCCGAAGAGAGCCGAGCGGAGCCGAAGATAGCCGAGCCCCGCAACCTGGTAACTATGCAAGGCGAGTCAACAGGGGTGATGTAACAGGATGACGTGGCTCTCATTACGCAACCGACCAC
>NW_019744122.1:175742-254632 GCF_002891405.2 Cryptotermes secundus
TAAAGTGTGAAACCCCGCAACTGTGTGATAAGTAATTGTAGCCGTTACTTGTAGATTGTTAAATAAACCAATTAACCATCTCTACGGCGTCTTCAGTAACGAAACACGTTACACTGGTGTCAGAAGTGGGATCAGTAACGCAAAACACGTTACAATATATATATACATAATTTTTTTTGCTGGCTCTACAGCCCCCTTTGGCTCTGGCATCTGATTTTTCAATTTCATTATCATTTTACAGATGGTAGGACCCCTTGGACGAGTGATCAGCTCATCGAAAGGCCTCTACCTAAACACTGGACAACACAAACACAGAATAAACACATGCACATACCAAACATCCATGCCTTGTGTGGGATTTTAACCCATGATCCCGGCTTCCGAGCAAGAGAAGACAGTACATGCCTTAGACCACTCGGCTTCCGTGACCAGCCATTAATAGATATGTACCCAAAATAGTGTATGAATACGGGATTTTACTGTAATTAGCTTCAATACATATTTATCAACCAGGCTTTTAAAGCCAACTGATTACTGTTTCCTACAATTTACCGGCATCGTTGAGCACATGAATGACACAGTCCCTCCTTAAGATGACCCATACTGCTCTCACAGCGCCTCTCACATGACAAACATTTTACTGGACAAGTGAAGTACTGGTCAGGAAACAGCACAGTGGAACTGTGTTCTATTTCGCCACTGAATTTGTCATTCAGAATCTGAAATATAAACAGTAACATCAGGCAACTCAAAAATAAAGAAGCATGAAGTCATCTTTGTGCTTAATTAAGCAGCATCATGATGGTGTATCAACAAGTAGAGGTATAGCTCTGTGCATCCTCAACTTCTATATCAGACTGAGGTGAGTGGTCATCTTTGTGCCCTGGAATCCTTACCTCCAAGGAAAGCTCACTCGGTACCCACTGAATAGGTGGCTGGGTGGGCCAAGATCCAGTCTGAATCCAATGGTGGAGACAAAAATCCCTGCCTTTGGCATGAAACGAACAGATCACTAGCCTGTAGCTTTGTTATTGTACTGCCAAAGCCAACCTAGTTCCCAGGCATGTCAAATCATTTCCAAATTCAAAGCCTCACAGAAATAAACACTGTTTCTTCTACTAGAATTGATTTATGAGTAAGTAAGATAAAACTAATTGAACACTCACTTTAAGAGAAGGTAGGAAATAAAACAAAGGGACACGTTTGTTGAAAAGCTCGATTTATGTAGTGGAAACTAAAATTTCATACCTTGGTGTTTCAGCCTCAAGACTTATGTTGCACTGAATGTTTCAGTTGTATGAGCAACACTTTTGCTTTGTATCTGGGATCACTAATCATCCTCCTATTCAATGTATGAGTAATATAATGAGCTGCTGACATAGTCATTAAACATACAAAATATACAAAAATAAACAAATAAAAAAGGGCTGTTGGAATGGCAAATTAGGCAGAGGAAAAGAAATCATACATGACAACAGCGCACTGTTCCTACTGACACAATGTAAAACATTGTTCTCAAACACCTGTGACAAATATATGCAACTTTCCAATATCCCAAGCTAAATTTTAGGAGTACACATAATGAGTACATCAGTCTCTCTCAAAGTCAAGGTCACACATAAGCACCAGTCCATGTGCCCATTGTCAAAACCCATTAGCAAGAACAAAATTATTTTAGTAATAATATTAATAACATTTAAAAGCTTCCGTAAGCACACTGCAGCCACTGATGGGGTAAGTATGGCCGCAGCTACTTGCTGGTGAGGGGTTAAGGTGGATGCAGCTGCTCGCTGTGAATCGTCTTTTAGCGATTCCGAGGAAGCGGTCGCTGACCTAGCCTCACCTTTCGCTGTCTAACGACTCTGATGTTCTGTAATATGATGTACTGGGCGCCACTCAGTAGAGAACATGAGACTTTCACAGGACCGTTAAATGGGCCTTGGCTTCAACATGCAACCAACTAAACTCATGACAAACACTTGCGCTTTACTGAATACTTTGGATTTAAAACAGCATTAGTAACACGTGATGGTTTTATACAGTTCTTTGTTCCCATATACAGATCGACACGATCACGCATCTTTACAGTTTGAGAACTCAGCTTTGTCTGTCTAACACAAAGAAATGGGTGTATCATGCCAGCAGCTGCTTAGCATGACATCATCCAGTAACTGGCGTTTCTTATTGGCTATAACCTGGGAAGTACTGTGTTAACCACGTATGAAACTAACATCATTGCCTCACTGAACAGAGGGAGAACCCCTAAATTATCAGCTTCATAAGAAGTTATGCTGTGACTACATCATTTTTACTTAATGTATGTCTTATAGCGTAATATAGCGTGTGTTGATTTATGCAATTTCCTCAAATTCATATTTTAAGTTTTGTTGAAATACAATAATCATACAAAAAAGTATATGTGTACATAAATTGGGCGAAGTATGTTGCTAAAAAGGAGTAACCAGTTACATTATTTGCTTAAAATGAATTATATATGCCTTCAAAATAAGTGTATTTCATTAGCCATATTAGAATTACTAAAGATATTTTATTTGTTAAGGGTTTCTGTTCAATACTATTTTGCTAAGCAACGTTATCTCATGAGATAATCCAAGACTATTTTCTTATTTTCTTAAGCAACCTATACGACCCACCCATTTTTCATTGTCATCCTAACAATATAAGACAAAGTACATAAACTGTAAAGCTAATCATTATGTAATTTTCTTTATTTCCTTGTTAAATGATCTGTCTGAGGCACAAACAACCTCTTCATGACACTTATGTTTATACTGTAATACCTTAAGCGTATGATATACAACTTGTGGTTGTCTGGGGGAACGAACTGTTGTGTTCTCCAGCTCACTCTCCACAGCTGCTTGAAGGTCTGAGAAGTCTGTAGCCAATGACAATGTTTGAATTCCCACATACCGCAGAGAGCTGAACGCCTCAATCTCCAGTTTACTCTGAGCAAATCGGTTACGCAAGAAGTCCTCAGCACTTTCAGTTAAAGCTATAAATCAAATAACGAAGTATTCAGAGACAAACAGGAATCAATCCTGCTCAGATAAACTGTCATCCTGCATGACTGCTTTTTGAAGTTAAAGTTGAGTATAAGTTCAGATTAAGCAGTGGGTCTTCCACCATGATAATAAGGGTTAAGTCTATATCTCCCTAACTTAGCACAGACATAACACTTCACAAGCAGTATAAAACACTGCCACAGCAATTCTGATGCGATGCTGGCAGTTCAGTAGTATCTTAATTTACTCCGCAGTGAACACTACATGACAAGGGATACACTAAATCTACACTTTAACCTTTACCTTCAACACAGTTTTCATTCTGATCTTGTAATCAAACACCATTTACATCCTTCACTAAGTTACTTCTAGGTTAGTAAAAACGATAAAGCCATCCCTGTAACACGCCATGCAGGCCTGTAGGGTTGAGATGAGGCTCCCACATTTCTAGAGAATCAGCTCTCACATGGAGGTGAGGTTGTCAGCCTTATGCGGTGGCCACCTTTTACCCTGCAGGAAGGTTCCTGGTACTCATTTCTGTTACAGGGTGAGTTGACCCCAGGACAGTAGCGTGGGTGGAAGGATTAGGTCAACTGAAAAATCATATTACCTCACTGGGATCAAACCCGTGATCTTCCAGCTTGTAGCAAGTGCCTCAATTGATTATGCTGCTGCATGGTAACCCTTCCTAAATACCCCTATTCCTCTACAAAGGTCTCTAATGTTCTTGTTCTTACTGTTCATTGCAAGCTCATCAATTTTGTCTTCCAAATATTCCCTCCTTTTATTCCTGAAATGCCTGTAGGCTTCATGTCTTATACTGTTCAGATTAGCCCCATTTATTTCACTTGGATTAAGACTTAAGAGTTAATGCTGAATTTTTTCAAAGCAACAAAACAATGAGGCCTCTACTGATTATTACTGATTTCAAAGTCTAACAGCTGTTATAGCCATAAGCCACTACTGAGGTAACTACGCCCAAAACCAGAAGAGTGTAAGTCAAAACAGCAGGAGTTCTGGGTAGATTCATAAAGCACATACTCCTATTGTACAGAATTCCAGTTTTAAAACTCTTGTGCTGCTATGCTATATATAGGTAATGTAAGTTAATATTTCAACAGTAAAGGCAAAGTTCTTGTGCTAAACTAATTAAGCACTATGCCATGAATATGTATGGGGGTGTGGATGTATAGATCCATGTATTCTTGGCCTTAGCACTAGTTGGTGGCGAGTGGCCAGCTTCACACCCCAGCCGTTTTACCCCGGTGAAAGAGCCCCTGGTACCCATTGGATAGGAGGATGGGTGGGCCTTAGAATTGGTCTGGATGACGTGGAGAGGAGAAAAATCTTGCCCCTACCAAGACTCAAACTCCGACCCCTCAGCTGTCTAACCTGTGTAGCCAGTTGCTATACCAACTGCATTATCCCAACTCAATATAAAACACAATTTAACTCTTGGGTTAGCATGCTGGGTCTGTGCTTAGAAGGTCATAAAATCAAGAAGCACAAATTATGCCAATACAAAATTTGTTGATAACTGCAAAGTTTAACAACATTACCATAATTGTAACTTTTGGCTTATAATCAATATTCATACATAATTTGTAAGAATATTATACAAAAGCTATTTTCATACAGAATTTCATATTTCTGGCTTCTGGTTTAGTTATCCCTGTCAAATTAAAAATTAAACAAAAATTTATGCATGTCCACCGCTTTATTGTTTTAATTATATAAAGAAAGAACCTTACTGATTGTTCCACAGTTTTCTAAAATCTACTAATGTACATAATTTCTGGACCCTGTATTATATACAGGTACTGTCACTTCCATCTCACATGTTTTGTGTCCACCATGGTGTTATTATAATCTGCAGGAAATGAAAAAGACAACACTGGCACAGCTCCTAATGGCACAGTGTTTATACTAGATTTTCGTAAAATCAGAACTTCCTTATAATTTAAAAGAAGCAGTAGTATTTTGGGCTACTACTTGAAGATTTATGGTACACCTGAAATGTACTAATTTAGAATCAAAAGTACAGAAGTGAACATAAAGGAACGTCAGACTAAACTGCAGATGCAACAGACTTACATGCCTGCAGAGTACGTGTGTGCCTGGTTTCGTGGAATATGATAACTGCAGGGCCAAGGGCTGATAAAGGCCCACCAAACTCACTGCGCTGACCCACAGCTTGCAACGCTGCTTGGAAGTGTTGTGTGTAAGCACGTGATGCTGAGCCCAGGAATGTGAACAAGTCAGAATGTAAACGCTCTGATCGTGTGCGATAAATCACAATATCTGACACTGCAAGAACCTTGAACATAAACATAAAGGTCACATAAAGTAATGATACAGAAGTTACATTGCATATCATTAAAACTCTCCCAGTGTTATGCAATAGTATATTAAGAGTACCATAAACTTTACTGGTCTTTAAATCACCTTAAGCAGTAATCTGGTTCGCCGATTCTCATGACTTGTGGATCCCAAAAGACCCTCTGTATCCAAACAAATAACTCTGAAGTGAGGATCATATGCAGCCCATACACCAAGGGTGCACGAATCTTGCTCTGAAGATGTGTGAAACACTTCCTCTCCTTTAAAGAACGTATGGTTCAGAGTATGAGATTTCCCATCACCCGTTTTACCAAACACTGAGACAACTTTGACACGTGTTGAGCTATCACAATTTAATCGCCCCAGAAACTGCTCACCTGATGATACCTGTGAAAGGTAAAACATGAATAATTCTGTAGTTTCTGAAACTTTATTCACACTCTGTACACAGAAAACACATTACAGATGTTCAAGACTTTACTGATGCTGTGGTTTGTAAAATATCAGCTGGCTGCCTGGGGCCTCAATGATCACACAGAAAGAAAATGCACTAGAAACATGGTCCAGTGCCAATAAATAAAGCATGTGTAAACAAAAAAGTATCAAAGTGTGAACAGCATTTGTGTCCCTCTTTGAACATTTAAATTAAGAAGAAAAAAGTTATATGTACTTCCAAGAGGACAATACATCAGCACATGCTGTGAAAAATTCAATGATATAGGATGAATTCCATGTTCCCTTTATATAAATGTGTGGTGGTTTTTACGTCTCGCAAAATATGAAGCTAGGGTGTATACAGACATGACCACAATATCTCTAGATTTTAAAACCTGAAATTTGGTATATTTCTGCAGAAATCACAGAACATTAGTTACTGTTATGGAAGACCTTATTGAGAAATGCTGTGCAATACTGTGGGACACTTCTTAAAATAGATGCTGAAAAATCACTATTAGTAAAATGTTCCAATGGGCAAAATTTTAAAATACAGACGGATTCTCATTCTATACTGCACTAGAGTGCATTTCCTTCCTGTATGATTACTTATATGGCAGTTTATACTTGGAGCTTTGATAAGAATGATGTAATGTTTCTGATACAGTGTTGTGTGTATGTTAAAAAGCTTTCTAAGGGTGCCACCATAAGCCCACCAGAGAGTCACAGACTGATAAAGTTTGCAATCATTAATTATTCTAGACATTTGAAATATATCTCAAATATCAGTATGTCCAGATTATTCAGCTTTTGAAGTTGGTAAGCGCATTTCCACCTAACCTACTTCACTTACTTTTAAAAATCAAGTTCCAGTATAATTTTAACACCTACATTAAACTTCAAAGATTAAATCATATGTATACAAACACTATAATGTTCATGAAAGACTACTAAATGATATACTACCTTCAGATTCTCTTTACCATCCAGCAATAAAAAACTTCCTCTATTGTTTTTATCAAATCTTGTGCCAAGTTTCAATGATGTGAATTCTGTTGTGAGTGTCACATCTGGGGGCAAACTATTCAAAGATCTGTTCCCTTCTGAATATGAGCCTTGCATCAATCTACTTTGCCCAAATATTGAAGGGGTATCAATTGATTCCATAATGGCAGAACAGGCTTCAGAATTCTGTAGCCTTAACGATTTCCTCTGTATCTTCAATGGTAGTTCCATGGGCGATACTGCATACAACAATGCATCATCTTGCCTGCAATATGCCACGAAAGCACGTCTTCCCCGGTATTATAAGGTCTGCAGAAGTTCTTCCTTTCACTACGTATACATTTTTAAACTGCCGTTATTCCATATGTTTCTCGACTCCCTTAACCGAACATTATGTACCACTGGCTTATATTTCATAGGCAATTAGCCAGTGGTATATTTATTGATAAATATATAGAGCACCGTTCGATGTCACATCAAACAACGAAGCAAACGAATGTCATAAATTACACTTCTCTAAATTTTCAATAGTCTACAAACACATCGATCAAATTCACACTTTACGTCGAAATGACTGACGGCATAAACCCTCGCATATCACAATTTCGGTAAATGTTGAGTCATGTGCCATATGTTGCTGTATCAACATATGATCACTAGAGGGCAACGTATTCATGCGAGATATCGATTTTGTGAAATAATCGATAGAAACTTTAAATTAAGAGTTAAAACCGGTAATATCGAAAGTTCATGTTATGGGCGTTATGGTCTATATAGGTATTATTCTGACTTGTACTCTTCTCCAAGTATAATTAGAATAATCAAGTTAAGGAGGATGAGGTGGACGGGGCATGTAGCAAGAATGGGGGGGAAAAGAAATACATATAGGATATTGGTGGGAAAGCCAGAAGGAAAGAGACCACTGGGAAGATCAAGGCATAGGTGGGTGGACAATATTAAAATGGATCTTAAATAGGTTGGGATGGATTGATTTGGATCAAGATATGGACCAGTAGAGGGCTCTTGTGAATATGGTAATGACGTTTTGAGACAAGGGAGGCAATTCAGAAAGCAGCACATCAGTGTCTTCGGATGGCTGGAACGGAATTTTACATAAGGGGAATTTTCAGACTCCCAGAACACTGGGAGAAATGTGTACAAAGAAGTTGTGATTATGTGGAGAAATAAAGAAAGGTCTGTAGATTGAGGTGGTGTATTTGGTCTGTCAATAATAAAGCATGTTACTTTACAAAAAAATGTTGCTTGTGACTTTCAGTACGACCCTCGTATATGGCGCCGCATGCCAGAAGACGGAATTCTTCATAGTCACCATCATGAAAACTTCAAATCCTACATTCAATCGTTGTAAGATTCTGCCATTAGTATCCTGAGCCTAATGATTCCAGTCCAGCCCCTCCTACTTCATTTAAGATCCATTTTAATATTATTCTCTCATCTACATCTTGGTCTTCCTGATGGTCTCTTTCCCATTTAAGTTTTATGCTACCATTTTCATTCAACCTGACCTACAGACTCCTGATACTTAATGTTCTACATCTTGTATCTTAGTCAGTTCCAATGAATCTGTGAAGTCCAAGATGGCAGTAAGGTTGTCAGCCCTATGTGGTGGCCGCCCTTTACCCCCAAGAATATTCCTGGTACTCATTTCTGTTAGAGGCTGAGTCGACCCCAGGGCCATGGTGCGGCTGGAAGGATTAGGTAAACTGAAAAAAATCCAATGACCTCATCAGGATTCAATTCCACGACCTTCCAGCTTGTAGTATAGTAGGATAATTATGTGGAAGTCTGTATCAGAAAAGATGCCATTATGGAGGGGGGGGGGTGTCTAAGTCATAAAATTGTATACTCAGATAATTTTGTCTGGGCAACAGAACTATTTCTCTTTAATTCTGCACCATGAATGGTGGTGTCTTATAATTAACAAATACAGTATATTTTTCTGTGATTTTCTTCTGGCAATCTGGTTTTCTATCATATTGCATACCCTTGTTTCACAGAATCCAAGAACATCAGCGTCTGATCAGATATCATGATCGAGCGGTTAGCATACTAGCTTTATGCCTGGGAGGTCTCAGGTTTGATTCCCAGCCCATGAAATGGACATACTCAGTTTTGTAATGTAAATGCTTGTACAGTACCTTAAAACAGGTGATAACTGCTTCAACATTATTTCGAATTCATTATTGACAATTATCCTTTCATTCAATGCCATTACATACACAATTGAGGAAGGGTCATGAAATAAACAGAGACTTTACGAGAGCATTTTGGCATCTTATCATTATGAAAATACCGTTTTATAAAATGTTAGTAGAAAATTATTGTCACCATCATCACAAGATCTCAAGTGCATATGCACGAAGTTCCAGACCTTGACAACACTGAGTACTCATTCTTTTCAAACATGTGAAGCACCGGTGGAGAAATAACTTGGAACAGTTGAGAACAGGAAATTTTCCACTGGGGGAAAGACACGTTACTGCAAAAATATTGTAAAGTTTTAAACACTGTCATATGATAGTATGGTCATGTACATATAATTTGTTGTTTACTCATCTCCATCTAGTGTCAAGGCTGACAAAGCATGGAGCTATATCTCCAGCCCCATATATGTCTTTATAGCTTAGCTTAAGTAAGAATAGAGGTAGCTTTACTTTTAACTNCATATGCACGAAGTTCCAGACCTTGACAACACTGAGTACTCATTCTTTTCAAACATGCTAAGCACCGGTGGAGAAATAGCTTGGAACGGTTGAGAACAGGAAATTTTCCACTGGGGGAAAGACACATTACTGCAAAAATATTGTAAAGTTTTAAACATTGTCATATGATGTTATGATCATGTACATATAATTTGTTGTTTACTCATCTCCATCTAGTGTCAAGGCTGACAAAGCATGGAGCTATATCTCCAGCCCCATATATGTCTTTATAGCTTAGCTTAAGTAAGAATAGGGGTAGCTTTACTTTTAACTTTACTCTTGATATTTTAGGCATCAACTGTGAAGTTTCATGGCATACTGCATGTAAGACAAATTACCTGAGAATACTCACTTTCTGATCTATAAGCATAAGCATGCTTATCATAATGAAAGAATATTTAAATTGTACTACCTCCTACTCAGTGACAAGAATATAATCTTTTTAAGAGGAGTGTGATAAATATGGGAATTAGTTTGTATAATAAGGTCCCCAATCAAATAAAACAAAGGGAAAATTTTAACTCATTTAAAAAGGAATTAAAATCTTTTTTGCTGAAACATTCCTTTTATTCTGTAGATGAATTTATATATTTTGATTCATCAAGTGTGTAAATGTAATATGTAGCTTATTAATTTGTTGTATTTTGTGTAAAGACAATGAAATTAATGGTAATTAGATCTAGATAATTTTATTCAGATGACAAACCCCCTATATTAGGGCGGTACAGTGTATTCTGTAAAGATACGCACGAGAATCTGACAATTTCNCTCATAATGGAAAATATTTAAATTGTACTACTTCCTACTCAGTGACAAGAATATAATCTTTTTAAGAGGAGTGTGATAAATATGGGAATTAGTTTGTATAATAAGGTCCCCAATCAAATAAAACAAAGGGAAAATTTTAACTCATTTAAAAAGGAATTAAAATCTTTTTTGCTGAAACATTCCTTTTATTCTGTAGATGAATTTATATATTTTGATTCATCAAGTGTGTAAATGTAATATGTAGCTTATTAATTTGTTGTATTTGGTGTAAAGACAATGAAATTAATGGTAATTAGATCTAGATAATTTTATTCAGATGACAAACCCCCTATATTAGTGTGGTACAGTGTATTCTGTAAAGATAGCACGAGAATCTGACAATTTCCCTATCAAATAGTTGTAATATCTGTATGTATGGATTGTTGAATGATAATAAAAATGAAATGAAAATCAATAAACACCAAATACCTTTATAATGCTACATTTTAATTATAAGAATTATATAATTAGCACATTAAATGTGTTGCATAAAGTAAGTAATAACTAAATTGCAAATGTTATTCTGATATTAAGGAAACAAACAGTTTTAATTTCCAGCATAATCCTCATTATGCTTCTCATGCAATCTGGAGCAACTAGATCCTCGCATTTGAATTACAGAGTGAATATATATAGCACAAAACAAAATCCCTCTGAACATTTTCTCCTCAAACTTACTGTATAAAAATTCTACAGAAACAAAACATAATAAAACAGTACAGTGAACACTAGATTATCCATAGCAATGAAGGGGAGAAGTAATGCAGATAATAAAAAAAACAGATAATCCAGATATCTGGAAATACCAACTTTCTATGCTGCATTGAACCATGAAACTCAGTTACCACTTACTGGTCGCTAGACACCAAGATAAATATCTTTCCAACAGAAGACAGTGACCATTGTTCAGTGGTAGTATGCCCATGAGAAAAACAATAAAATAATAAAGCAGAAAGTTGTGAAGTATGATACCATGTATAATCTGCTGCAAATTGTAAATTATTATTGATACAGATGTACTGGGCAGCACCTTAACATCACAGGAAATTTTAATGAAATCTGAGGGTCCACACATGGACAATCAAGAGTCTCTGTACACCTTAAAAGAAGGACTACTTTATGTGTACTTGGTACTTGACATATGAGTACTTGACACACAACCATTATTTGTCCGTGGATATGTACTGTTCTTTGTAATATTCATTTATAAAGTAAACTAGACACAATATTATAGGTTGTGCTCATATGATGAGGCACTCTATGAATGGGGCTGTGGAACATGAACCATTTGAAAGTGAAGGATCAACTGTACCTCACTGCCCAACAATACAACACGCTGCATCCTGCCACAGTTTAGATTGTACATATATCATGTAAGTCTATCAATTACACCGTCACCTCAAAATCTAGATCGAAGCATTCGAAGACACAACTGTTCTACCTCGCTTGAACGGACCCACGCCTGGAACAGTGGTCTAGCCATAATGGGATGTCTTTGTGTCAAATGCACTGAACTGTCTGGTACAACACATCTTATCCGGTCATTGATGCACCCATTTCTCAAATAGTATGTGGTCATCAAGGTGTATATATATTTGATGTATTTAGTATCCATGCAAAGCAATGAACTTCCTGTCATAGTATCTCTGGTAGAAACAGTCTTAAGGTAGTTGTCTGTGATGACTGGAACCACATAGTCCACCTAAACAAAACAATTTAATATCAGTCCTATTTAATCAAAAGAAAATAAAAAAGTTGCCTTGTGGACAGAAGTATAGTTTGTGAAGAATAATCAAAAGATACTATGCATATGAATCAGTTGCATTCTGTGTCTAAAACATCTATGAGAAAGTTGCTAGATTTTACTTCCAAAATATGTTGGGAATCAGATCACTATACTGGAGATCCTGTGCAACACATAACTTGGTGCCTACTCAAGGTATAAGTGCCCTCAGAGATGTTTTGAATAGACATCAGGTATACTCAAGAACTGTTTTAGATTGATGGTTATGCTGTGTATTATAAGACTGATGCAGGAACAAAGTACATTAACAATTAAGTAGAAAAAAGGAAAATAAATCACATTATTTACTTCAATATTGTAATAATCATGCAATAACAAAATGCTTACTTGAAATATCTCAGACATATAGTTTACTCATACCTGATGGAAGCATGCTGATATGAACTGCTCAGGGTTGCTATTTACAAGATCTGAATGCTCATTCAAAATTACTACTCCAATGCAATGCATATTTTCCCTCTTCTTACGAAATTCTGTGGCAATTTGCTGTGCTGTGTGGAAGCCATCAGATGCAAATGTTAACAGGACTTTACATGTGTATTTCATCTGTTAAAAAGCACGGTTACATGTTAACAATTAGTCTCTTTTGTGTACATGTATCTTGCTGCATGTTTGTGTACATTACAGTTAAATTCTGTTCACACATGAAGTATAATTATTTGTGTAAGTTTGGTGTGAATTCAGTGGAGTAATTAGGCTCATAATGAATGAAAGTTGCAAGAAAATTTATATTAACTTCGAAAGTCAAATGCTGTGCGCACAAGTCCCATTGAATTCAATTTATTTTTCAGCCTTGACAGCATTTTTTAAGCTATTATACCACACCCCACAATCTGGTGGGTCACTTTGTATGCACAGTGGCAAGGACCGTCTAAACCAACACTGGTCTTACATATTGCTACCGAAGATTATTTTTGTGATGCAAAGTTTTATTTGCAAAATTATTTCTCTGAAGTAGTGTGTGTGGAATATCGATTTTAATTTTGTTTCATCATAATACTGAAAACAGAAAGCCAGTAAAGGACATGTTGCATAAACAGGCCAAAGATTTAAGTTTTAAGGTTTTACCTATTTCAAGTGTGAAGCAAACAGTAACTGGCTCTCTAAGTGACAGGTTAGTCTTGCCTACAAAACATTTAGTATTTAACACATTCAGGACCGGAGGGGCCAATTGGCCCTCTACGTTTCTATAGCGTTGCGGACTGGGCGGGCCAATTGCCCCTTTTCTGACGCGTTATGTTGCAACCAACTATATCTCGCTGTGTGGCCACGTTGCATCATAACTACTGTGTAGTTGACCTCGGGAATGTTTGCTAGCGTAGCTCATGATCATGCTCATTTCCTATCACACCCTAAAGAAAAAACAACCGGTCCGCAATTTGTTAAGGTGGATATTTAAAGTGGGAAGCAAACAGTGGCAGGCCTATTCATGCTACAACTTAGTATCTCTCTTTCCCAGGGTGGCCATCTGCCTTCTTATATCAAAGCTGGTATAATAATTGTTCTAGAATTAATTTTATGAGTAGTGTATAAGTTACATGAAAAATCCCATTGTTGCCATTAAGATCTATGACAAATCCTGAAATAGATAGTGAAACACAATCTGCTAACAATGTACACACTAACAGTATTATGACAAAATTTTATAGCCTTATGAGATATCCTCCTATTGTATTATGGGAAGACAAACTTTATTTCCCATAAATAACGTTTTTACAATAAACTATTTCATGGGAATTTTGAAGATATTTTTTGACTTTGTATGTTCCATAAACAGAATCTGTACCTAAGCATTGCTACTACAATGAAAAGCATGTTCAAAAGAAGACACATGCATAATTCATAATCAGTGATTAATATATTAACACACCATTGGTTTGGATCTAATAACTGCAGTTTGGTAGTTCTCCTCCTCTAAATCCTCAGTTCTTGTATGTGATTGTGAGGCAAGATGCTGGGAACCAATCTCTCGAAATATGAAGGGAGCAGGTGGAATCTGAAGAGGTCGGATGATGTTGCTTCTGTTACTGATTTCAGTATCACTCATGGTGTCTGAATGACCTGCAGGCAACACAAGAATGCTTATTTTATCAAGATACACTGGGGGGGAACTGTTGCACATATGGTTAATTTTATACATAAAACAAGCAGTGAAATTTACTTTACTATGTTAGCAACTTGACCACCTCTGTGGTTTAGTAGTCAGAGTTCCTGCCTACAGATCCAGAGGTCTGGGTTCGATTCCTGGCATTACCAAATATTCTGAGTAGTGGGTTTGGAACGGGGTCCATTCAGCCTCGTGAGGATAACTGAGGAGCTATTTCAAGGTAATAGCGGCTTCAGTCTAGAAAACCGAAATTAACGCCCATGGGGGATTCATTGAACTGACCACGTGACACCCTCTATCTGCTAAAGTTGATACTAACTTCACAGACAAGCAGCAGTCGCTCAGTCGGTATAGTTCACTTGTGGAGTAAAACCCAGAGTTTGTGTTTTTTCATGTTAGCAATTTTTTCTTAATTCGCTTAGTGGGGGGTGGAGTCCAACTGGGTCCACTCGGCATGGCGGTCCCTGACTGGCCTATTGTAGCCTACTTCGGGTGATTATGATGATGGAGAATTTGGTGCAATGAAGATTGTCCCAATGCCACTTTGTCCACCACAAATCCCACTTGACCAGACCCAGGATCGAACACAGGATGTCGTAGTGGGAAGCCAGCGACTAACCGCTTGAGCTAGGGCGAGGCCAGTTAGCAACTTGATTTAGCTGTCAACTGAATGGCTGAGCCTGTGCACAAACTACTGTATCAACAAGGAGTATAGTCCATTGAAAGACTGAAAGTCAACTAACATTTTGGAGGAATATGTCACCTCCATCTTCAAGGTTGAAGAGTAAGCTCTGCTTACTGCCTGCTTCATGCTGGTTTCTTGAAATTCATCTCAAAGGAGAAACAAGTTACTTTCTCCTAAATGACACTCCACTACCCAGCCCCTCCGGGGTTGAAGAAATGGCTGTTTCCTCATTTTCCATCCACTGGAGCCCTGAAGAAGGTAATTATTTCCCAAATTCTCAAGTTCAAATTTTCCTCCCGTGAGAAAAACTACGGTGGCCCTGAAAAGGCCTGTTTATTTTTGCATGTTTTACAGGTTCCGCTTATCCTACTGAAAATGATATAGATCCCTGGAAAGGTCCACACTTTCTCACTATTCCACTTTCCCTCACAACAATAAACTAGTGTGCTCCTCATAAAGCATGCTTTTGTCCATTTCTTGCCACTGGCTCAGACTGAGTCCCTTTCTTTACCCACTCTCCTTCAGTCTCTTGACCATCCTCATAACTTGCCTATTCCTGAACCCACACACTGCAACCCTGAAGATTGAGGCAGCATATTCCTCCAAAACATCAGTATCCAGTTGGGTTCCCAGATACCCTGTTTTCCCCGGAGTCTTCCGTTTTTTCACACAAATTTTGTTCCTCCGTTTACTGTTTACCAGGAGGGGATAATTCTCCATTTTTTTATTTAAGTCCATTGCGAATTATATTTCATGGGTTAAATATTATCATAAAATTTCTGTAATCCTTGGAAAATGACATTGTTATAGTTCCTTTCGTTATGTTGCATTTTGTGAATGTTGGCAACACTTGAGGTTCTAAACCAAAGCAGAGGTTGTTGGTGATAGTGTATTTTTAATCTGTTCAATCTTCGCTAGAAAGTCAGTGTCAAGTTAGCAAAAATATTTGAGGGCGAAGAAGAGCCATCAAAGACTCCTCCACGGATGAAGTTGAAATTCCAGGCCAAACATAATCAAATATATCTTAAGAAATGGGAAGATATGTTTTCATGGGTTAAGCCGGGACCAGACAAGAACCGCGCATTTTCTATGTTGTGTAGGAAGGATTTTAGTATTTTGCACGGTGGACAAAGTGACCTGAGGCAACACGCAGAATACAAGGGACATAAAATTAAGGAAAAATGTAATTCTGGAAGTTCAAATAAACTTTCGAAATACTTTGTTAATTTAAACAATAAAGAAGAATATGACAACAGCACCGCGTGTGAACTTGGTTTAGTGTATCATGCAGTGAAACACAACTTAAGTTATTCCAGTCTGGACTGCGGAAATAAACTTGTGTCCCATATTTTCAGTCATTCCGTGATTGCTTCCAAACTTTCATGTGGACGCACTAAGGCGGAAATGATAGTGAAGTATGTTCTTGCTCCTAAAAGTGTAAATGACTTTGTGTCTATTTTAAGATGTCCAGAAAATACTTCAAAATTTTTTTCGTTGGCTACCGATGAATCAAACAGAAGCAATCGAAAAATGTTCCCTGTTTGCATCCGGTACTTCGACCCTTTAAAGGGAGTGCAGAATAAACTTCTAGATTTTGTTGAAAGTGCTGAGGAAACGTCTATGGCAATTACTGGTTTGGTGCTGCAGAGCTTAGAAAAGCACAACTTGGATGTAAATTATGTGTCTTCTTATTGTGCAGACAATGCCAATGTGAACTATGGAAAAACACATTCCGTATATCAGTTGCTGTGAAGTAAAAACCCAAATTTACTGAAAGCCAATTGCTCTAATCATGTCATACATAACACAATCAAGTTTTCAATTGACAGATTAGATGTTGAAAGTGTAGTCTTAAAGATATATAATCACTTCTCTGTCTCTGTCAAAAGAAGAGAAGAGTTAAAATCATTCTTTGAATTTTTGAATTTGGAGTGGAATGAGATTTTGAGGCATGTTCCAACTAGGTGGCTGTCATTAACACCAGCCATTTCTCGACTGCTTCAGAACTGGGAAGCAATGAAGAGTTACTTCAATAGTATTCCCAACTGTCCAAAAATATTATCTAACATTTTCATGAAAGATGACCCAGAGGAAGCAGTGTTGCCTGAAATCTTCTAATTTCTTAAGTAATATTTGAAGTCAGCTGGAAATGGTAGATAAAACACTGGAAAGGTCTGACTTAAGTGTACTAGAGACTTACAAACAAATGAAACTTCTCAGTTCTAAAATCCAGCAGAGAAGGAAAGACAACTTTTTTGGTAGCAAAGCAAAAGAACTCATTAATGGATTGTCTATGCCATTACAGAAAAAGGTTACTGAAGACCTGAACAGCTTTTTTAGCAATATGCTTCAGTATCTGCAAAAAAGATATGATGTGAGAGATGACAATCCCTATGCATCCCTTGCAGCATTTTCTCTAAAGGAAGGGACTGAGTTCAAAGATTTTGAAAAAGCCATAGAAGTGTTTCAGCTAGGTGAAAATGTTTGCACTGATGACCTGTACTAGGAATTCAGCAGCCATCAAGATTACCTCTGCAACAGTGTGAACAGATATGGTGATTATGTAGCAAACTGGCTTACATTTTTTTCTTCAGTACCTGAGCATGATGTACCAAATATTTCCAAAGTGGTAGGATTTTTGTTTAGCATCCCTGGCTCAAATGCTTTTGTGGAGCGAATCTTTTCATTCATGAAAAGTAAGTGGAGTGACACAAGAAACAAATGCTCAACAGATTTAATCAAGGCAGAACTCCAGGTGACAGTGAACTATGAAAGCAAGTCCCGTTCAGAATTTTATAAATTTTCAAAGAGTGATGTTCAATTATTAAAAAGTGCTAAGAGTTCAGTGAAATACAATTAACAGAATCTGATCGACCAGCCCTTGAAAGTTATAAATATGTAATATTTAATATTTGTGTGTTCTACAAATGTGTGCTTATGTAATACAGATGTGTAGTAGCATTTTGTAAGTTATGTAGTATGTTGATTATGTATATTTTATAGCCTATTAGTTGTGAAAAATGTCGTTATAAACAAGCAATGAGACATCACTCCTTTTTTTATTTTACAAAATCTGGCAACCCTAGTATCCGGTCAGATGACTACATGGTATCACAACTCAGATCATCATCTTAAACATCACTGCCGTGAAGACCTCAAAACTTTAAAATTAAAACAATGTTACCACTTAGCAAACAACTGAAATTAAATAACATCAAGTCTCCCATATTTTGAATTATCCTACTTTAAATGCTCATTACATTATTATATTGATGGGCATCTGGAATTTAGGAAAATACAATGGTACACTAAACTTTTAGATCCTTCAAACCCCAAATACTTACCAGAAGAAATTGAAAAATAACCGCTTTCTTCATTGCACGTGTTACTTCCCATGACATTATCAGCCAGACCTGCATTAAATAAACAAAATAATCAGCTACAAGTAATATGCTGTTGGACATTATCCATCATCTTGTCTGTTCTAAAAACCGTCTAGTTTCTATTTCTATCTCCGGAGATAGGGGCTAGCTCTGTCTATTGGACCCAACTGAGTAGGTTTTACCTGAAGACGGGGACAGATTACAGTTCCCGAAACGTTGTGTTTTTAATAGAAACTAGACGGTTTTTTAGAACAGACAAGATGATGGATAATGTTCAACAACATATTAATTGTAACAATTTACCATCATCACAAACTTTTAGAAAATAATCAGCTGTTACAAAATTAATTCAAATTGAACTGCCATCCAACAAATACAAGGTGTACTGTCTATCATCAGGCTGATTCCTGCAATTGACATCATGTAGGTAAACTCCAATTTACAGTATTAACGATAAACCTTTAAGATAGTGTGTCAGTTATGTACAACTTTGTAGCTATCACAATGGTTCTGACATAGTTACAGAATTTACTGGGAGCCGGGAAAAAAAAACAGTCAGTATAGTGACTGGCTACGGGCTGGAAAACCGAGGGGTAAGTATTCCAAGTCCCAGCAGGGACAAGAATTTTCTTTCCTCCATGTCTTCCAGACACGTCCTGGGGCCTACCTAGCCTCCTATATAATGGACACTGTGGGCCCTTTCACCAGGGGCAAAGTGGCCAGGGTGACAAGCTGACCACTCACCTCCAACTACTGTCAAGATCAAGAAAACACTGATCTATATGTCCACACCCCCGTATGCCTTCACGGCACACTACTTAACTAGTTAAGCACAGGGACAACTTTACCATTACCTTTTACAGAATTTACTGACATGCATTTGTAGTACTTGAAACCTTTTTCTCTTTTATATTCATTTATACTGATATATTTTTATGTTTCCCAAATCAATCAAAACTCAGTTTACACGTTAAATAACTTCTAATTTACTACAATTCAATATTTCTTACACTGGGTGTAACATTCATTTTTAAAACAAAATTTTCTGAGAAATTTGGCAGTAGATCACGTCACATGGATGTGTGCTATAGATACTCAGTTATATGTTAACCATACAAGTATACCATATACAGTGAAATTCTTACCTTAGTTCACTGGTTCACGTATCTGCGCTTCACAGCAACTGGTGTACCGCTAACTGAGAGGTGAATATGGATATTGCTGATGGCAAATTTGGAATTAAGGGAAGTTATTAACTTCGTGGACTGCCTGACAGCATCATGTTTCATGGCAAACACTGCAGTTCATGCATGGGAATTTGTTTGTGATTTGTCATGAGTGCGCTGCAGTTATCAGCTTCAATAGCCATTTGTTCACAGTTACAATTAGTGACCAACGTGTTCTGTCATGGTGCAGTATACTTTAGAGCAATGTGTATTTCTGTATGACACCTACATGAAATACAGGTTTGTTATAAACTGTCAGTCAAAATTTCAATGTAAATTTTGTCATGAAAGAGTTGCCAGACAACAAACAATTCACAATTTGGTGAATCAACTTTGATCAATGGGCTTCTTAACTGACAAGAAACAAAAACATAAGCGCCCAGTGCTTCCTGAGGACAAGTTAGATGACACAGGGGCCAGATTTGAAAATACACCTAGTAAATCACTGAAACATCTAGCTCAAGAGACTGGAGTGTTAAAGTCTAGTGGAAGAAAAGCAACACAACTGCTGAAGCTTAGACCTTATAAAACAACAGTAATGCCTTGCAGGTGTGTAATCTAGCTAGCAAGATTCATTTTTGCAGCTGATATCTACAGTCTGTCGTCAAAGGTGAGATGGATCCACAATTGACATGGACAGCATTTTCAACACCTCCTGCAATCCACGAATTGTTAACTACTACTTTCTGAATGTTATAGGTCAATGGCCATTTTGATATATTGGCAAAATTCATACATGCCTCACAGACAAGGATGCATCAGTTGCCGTGGAGCACAGTCATGAACCGGTCAACGAATATAAAAACCTCTGTGTGTATGTATTATAGTGTAACATGTTGCGGAACGGAGCCCCCCCCCACCAGCAGTGACGCGGCGGGTGGGTCGGCGCTCTCCTCCCCCCTCCTCCCCACGGTAACGTAGCGCTCCCAGCCAGCCCTCCGCGGTGACGTCACGCGGTGACGTAACGCGCACCGCTACGTGCCCGTAATCAACGTCCTACTGTGACGTGGCACTCATTACGCCACAGGCAAGCACTGCAGCTATATAAGTGGATGCACAGTGCGTATCGATCAGTTCGAGTTCGAGTTCCAGTGTGGCTACCGCCGAAGACATTCCGAGTTATAAAGNGTGTATTATATTTATTTACGCTCAACTTCATTTGAATGCAGGGATTACTATATTAAGAATTACAATACCTGACATTAGGTCAAGTGTCATATTAATAACATCAGGTCTTCCCATTCTCTTCAAAGCATTAACAATCTTGTATAATGTTGCATCTTCATGCTGTACAAATGCCAGTAAAGTGTTATAAGTTGGATCTTGGGAACTGAAATTGTATCTTATACACTGCAACACATATACAAAAACATAAACTTACAAATCACTTTATAATCATCAGAAAATAAAGTCAAGACCATTACAAAAGCATAAACATACAATGTAATTACATCTCTTTTTACCTTTATCAGCAAAGGATTTATTCCAAGATGAATACCAAACTCTTCCCATCCAGCTGAATTGTAAGAGGACTTAGTAGAACTCAGCCACAGGCATATCATCATCAGAGTCTCTGATCCCAGTAAATCAAAGAGAAAAGCTGCATGAACCCTTGACATTTTTGTTTGCAATTCAGCAATTCTTTGCTCTAAATTTGGTAATTCTTCTAATTCTTTTTCCATTGCCGTCTTCCTTATAGCTTCCAATTCTGGATTACGTACTATTCTGCGATAAAATACAAGAGAATTATGTAAAACAGAGGCACAAATCAAGTACGTGGGAATCTTACACTTTTCCTTTGTGTATGCACTTCCTGCTCCTAATTCAATTACAAATTCTGAAGGTGTTGTTTTGATAATCCCACCAATCCAGATATAAAATCAAACATGGAAAGCACTAATGAAAATTAATAACAAAGGCCACCAGTAGCTGCTATTTTTGTCAAATGTAAGACAAGGAAACATCTGCATGCTTACAGCATGTAACTTGCTGAACTCATAGCAATTTGATACATAACAGAATTCAGCCATCCAGTTCTTGCAGTCTTATAGTGAATGATTAAAGAATGATCTAACCAACATATTATAACAAATCGTTTCTTTTGTTTCATACTATGGCTCTTCAGGTCATGTTACCATGAACTGTGTTATGTGGGTACTAATTTTTCACAGAATATACTGCATACATCTTCAGAATAAGAGTGTGCAAGTCTGAGGAAGTGGCTGATTGTGTAGAAGATGGAATGAAACAAATGTGTAATGGAGGACAGTAGTGGTCAAGCAAAACTATGAAAGGGGAAAAAGAGGAAGGGTCCTAGACTGGTCAGTGGGAACAGTGTGGCACGAAAAGCACAACTACTCCAGGAAATCATGAAGGAAGAGTACCAAGTAACCCTTCCCCAGGGAATGGATGGAAGGGTAATACTTGCCCTTTACTGGGGCACAGAACAAAGTAAGAAAGATGTATTTCTGTCCCCAAAAAGGAAGAGTAGAAAGAGACCATTTCAAGCAGAAAGGCAGACATGAGGCAAATCCAGGTTTACCCTCTGAAGGAGTGTTCCAGCATAACTATAATGTCAATGACAGGCTTTCATGACTTGCTCAGAAAGAAACCACCTTCCCTAATCACGTTATTGAGATGAAGCATGTCTTCTTTGGCTTCCCTGATGATGCAGTCTTTGCTTCTGTATTATTTGGGTTAGGATACTGGTACAGTATCATAAAACCAGATGTGATGACCCAGGTTTCTTCCTTGCCCTTAGGTTTTCATGGTCTGTGTCTAATGGGTCACTTCAGCTTAGCTTCACTGTTATGTTTAACTTATCACATGACTAAACCCCAAAAGCCGACAGACCATTCAACATAGATTTATGCTGGATAAGATGTGGCTAGAGGACATTAGTATTCTGACCAAAAAATACAGATGAACAGATTATATCATATGGAAAGTCACAAAAACTGTAGCTCATCCCAATAACATGACAGTTTGTTACACTCAAGCAGTTAACCCTTCCACACTCTACTCTTACCATGACAGGTGTGTACTCCTTCCTCCTCAACTCACTATGATCACTGGCCTGGCCTATCTTACCCGACTTGTTTTTCTATACCTTTTTTCTATTTACACCAGCTACTCTCCCAAGTATGAACAGACTCTAGAGACGAAAATTGGGGTCTTCCTCCAAAATGTTGGTCTCCATAAACGAATGTACACGGTGGCATAACTCACAACATCCCCAAAATGAATCTTCACTGCCATGAAAACCCCCATCTTTTATGTCCATTTGATACTTGCCTGTTATTCATCTTCGTGCTCTAGTAATAAGGCACTACCACGACTTGAGGAAAGTACAAACTAAAATAGTCAGATTACAAGAAAAATCATCCACTTCCAAAACCAAAATGCTAATTATTCACTATTGCTGATTTTCCACTTCATCCCATAAAATTTAATTTGTACATTTCCCGAGCCGAAGTGCTAGTACATTTTTGTACGCAGACAACACTTTCCCTACATTCTGTCACACTGCCATTATGACGATGATGACGATTATGGCGGTCACAGAGATCACAGAAGTGACGTTTATGACCACAGAAATTATGACCTTTATGACAACTCCCACAGATTGCAAATGATTACGGGTTCACGGATGTAGAGAACCTCACGGATTAATAACCATTACCGACTGGAATGATAAACGTGCTTTAGCAACTTGTTAAATTCCTCGAGTTACTTGAACGAAATAAACGCAAATGATTCAAATTATTCATGAAAGCTTTAGCATTTTCTCCGAGACTATCCAAAAGTATTCATACCTGTCAAAGTCGAAGCCACATTGTGACCATTGGTCGGTCAGTCAGTCATTCTGTCTTTGTGTCGAGCCCCGAATTAGTGACAATCAGTGACTGTTGAATAGTTAGAGGCGACCACCTCAATGTTCCCTAACGAGAGGGCGGTATACTATACAAGGCCCGGTAAGTGCAGCCTGAGGGCAACAGATCATACCCTATCTTAAGTAGCTCATGCTACAACGGCAGCCTGATCACTCGAACGATTGTATGCTCGTCCGCCGCGAACTTTAAGCCTCTTGCATTTTCCGTGTCGGGCTTTGCCTTGTCCAATATTGCGAAAACTTGCATTTTCATGATTTTTTTTTTCGCCTCTTGCCTGAATAATTTTGTTATATCATATTCACATGGAAGTTTGAAAGCCATGTGCAAATCGTAGACCGTTGTGCACTTTGGAAAATTAGCAATGGTGCGGAGAACCTTGTTTTGCAGTCCCTGCAATTTTATTAGATGGGTATCTGACCCAAATATCCACGCAGGGCAAGCATAAGGCATTATAGTACTAATGGGTGCTTTGTGGAGGGTCAATTTAATGTCAGTGTTTAATCGTTCACTTTTCAATATGAACTATACTCTAATAAATGTTCTGAAGTCCTGGGCTTCGATAATTTCTACGAGCAATCTTCATGTAATTCTCTTATCAACAATTACTCCGAGATATGTTTTGCTATTAACAGCTGGAATGGGTCATGTATTCAATGTAAGATGGGACTCAGGTGGTCCACGTCTACAAGAGAAGTAGATCTCCTGAGTCTTTTCCTCATTTATTTTAATGTACCAGCACTTGCACCACATCTCCATTGAGCTGAGACCACTCCAGTTTTTTTGAGAACAAAATCCTTCTTGCGAACTGTCACATACAGACAGGTGTCATCAACAAAAAGGGCTAGAAGAACACCAGGTGTTTGGGGACATCATTCAAATATGTACATACAATACAATGTAGGGGATGGGAGAAAAGTTTGAGGTACCCATACTTGTATTACCTTTGCATACAAATTTAGCCTTCCACCGAAACATTGATTTTCTTTGCGAAATAAAAGAGCTAATAATTTTGATCAAACTGGCCAAAATTCCAATTTTAATAATTTATATAGCAGGTCAGTGTGCCATGTGCTATCAAAGTCTTTTTTGATATCTGAGAATGTTGCAGCTGTACACACATTATTGTTGAATTCAGGGTCACGTGGTCGTTAGCTTTATACATTGCAGTGTCATGCTATGACATGCATGGAAATCAAAGTGACATTCATTAAACAGGCCTCTTTCTTCAATGCACTTTTGGACTATTTTCTGTATAACCTTCTTAAATAGCTTGCCCGTTGTGGACAAGAGGCTAATTGGATCTCAGTTTTGGGGGAATTTATGGTGCTTACCTGCTTTTTGTAAGGTTATCATTTTTGCTTCTTTTCAAGACATCAGAAAATGTGAAAGCTGAATGCAGTGTTCAGTCAAATGTGTTAAGTTTACCAGTCCATCACACTATCTGGCTCATGCCTTTCACAACTCCTTTCCGAACATACAACTGAAATTTTCAACAACAAAGGAAATTGAAAGTATCATTAAATCCCTTAAACCTAAAAATACATGTAGATGTAATGAAATATCCACCAAATTACTTAAAATCAGCTGTGCTTACATTGCCTTACCTTTAAATAATATATGTAATATATCCCTTATATCAGGGGCCATTCCCCTATGCCTAAAGTACTCTACAGTAAACCCATTTTTTAAAAAAGGTAATAGAATGAATGTTTCCTACTACAGACCATTACTTATACTTACCTCTTTCTCAAAAATTCATGAAAAAGTAATCTATAACAGACTACTTGAACATGTAATTAATAACAACATACTAGTGAAAGAACAATTTGAATTTAGGAAAAATCTAACAACAGAACAAGCAACCTATGAACTAAGTAAACAAATCATAGGTGCCATTGATAAAAAATTACTAGTAGGTGGGATCATTTGTGATCTAGCTAAAGCGTTCAACTTCATTAATCATGTCTATTCACTGATCAAATTAGGCTGGTATGGAATAACTGGTAAAGCTAACAATTGGATTAAATCATACCTTATGGATGGATATCAAAAACAATTAAACTCTGCAAGCAAACTATACCAACAGAGCGGGATGGATATCAGAGGATGGAAATAAAGAACATAAACTTTAGTCATCAGATTGCTTCAGAATGGGGTAAAATAAGGCATGGCATCCCACAAGGATTCATACTAGATCCTTTGCCCTTTCTTCTATATATAAATTACTTACCACACTTTCTTAAGAATAATCTAAAGCAATTCTGTTTGCAGACGATACTAGTAAAATAGTTACCAACTCTAACCCCATAGATTTTATAAGTGATGTAATGACTGTATTCAGATACTTAAATAAACGGTTCAGAGCCAGTAGTCCATTACTAAATATTTAAAAACCACATCTGTTACAATTTTTGACAAAAAATTGGACCCAAATTAAACTGGATGTAAGCTATGCTAACAAAATAATTTTTAAAGCACATGACACAGAATTTCTTGGATTACTTATAGGCAGTACACTGTCTTGGTTCAGCAGGTACTAAACACGTTAAGTGCAACATGTTATGCACTCAGATCTGTTAAACTCTGCATGTCTCAGGAAGTAATGAAAATGGTTCACTATGCCTACTTTCACTCTGCTATGTCATATGAAATAATATTCTGGGGAGACTCTACAGATAGCACTAAAATCTTGAAAATGCAAAATAGGACAATTAGAATTATCACAAGAAGCAAGAATTGAGATTCTTGCAGAGATTTATTTAAAAACTTATATTACCGTTTCACCCACAATACATGCTCTCACTCCTGTTATTTGTGATAGGCAACAAAAACATGTACAATTTAAATTCTGACATCAGTAACATAAATAAAAGGGAAAAACTCAATTTCCACTAATATTTAGCAAATCTATCTCTATATCAAAAAGAATTCGCTCCTTCGGCATCAAAAAGTGTTCAGTAGCCTCCCTCAAAGTCTCAAAATAGCAACTGGTAACATTAAGCAATTTAAAACAGCATTAAATGTTACTTATATACTCACTTCCTCTACTCCATAGATGAATATTTCAATGTAAACAAAGAGTAACTGGTATAAATTCTAAGCTAGAGTGTATTTCCAAGCATGCTGCTGTAACATTTTGGTTATTTGGACTGTGCTGTATGTATCCAATTAGCATGGTAATATTAATACTGTATTCTAATCTTATTAACTTTTCAAGCAAAACTATTTTTGTACAGATATTATGTATTTGTATTTGACTTGTCCCATATCCTATGATATCAACCTGTACTTTGATTTACGGAATGTAAGTAAATTAAAATTAAAATTCAATGCTCAACTTGGAAGGTGTCTGAGGCATTAATTTGGAGTGCCGTCCATCCTGTAGGCCTTTTGCAATATCAAGGAATTTATAAATTTCTGTATTTCACAAAGTCTGATTCTTTCAGGGGGTCGTTGTCCACAGCTTTGAGCAGATATTGAACTCTAGCCTCCACCCACACCTCATGGTTGTAGTCACACAAATCATGGAATGTGAACTGATTTTCCAAGTGGTCATCAATTATGTTGGTTTTCTCTAACAGATGAAATTTAAGGCCTAAAAGACCATGAACAGCAGTTGACACCTTTGATCCATCCCTCTTTTGATGAATTTTGCAATTGGTCATATAGCCTGAGGTTAACTGCAGAGCTATTTTTGTTTCCCACCATTCCAGTGCCTTTTTGTGGGTCAGTTGTCTATCTTCTCAAGCCAATTAACTGTGATTTTACGTGCTGGATCCCTGGTTTCATGCGATAATTTCCTTTACCTCTGTTTGTGTTTTAACAAAGATTTAAACAAAGAAGGTCTGTTTAGGTCTGAAAGGGTAATGTTACTAGTCAACAACATATATGCCAAAGCAATAGAGGCTGTAAAGTCATGTGCCGCTTTATCGGCCTCTTCATCCCGGTTAATTTCAATTCTATGTGATATTAAATCAGAGACAAGGCTTTGAGAACACTCCCAATCTGTGAAATTTTCAACAGGTTCCAAAAGATTCCTATTTTTGACATGATCCATTATGTGGAATACTATTGGTAGATGGTCTGAGTCCAGGATATCAGAAACAATGATATCTGACATTCTGATATTCTAATGAACCACAATGTCCAGATGGTCACCATTTTCCGCAGGGGAGTAATGAGTGGGGCATTGTGGCACCAATATTTCGAATCTGTTCATGTCACAGAAGCCTTATACTTTCTCATTGAAGGGTTTGAAACTGCAATATTACAAAATGGATGTTAAGAATTCAGATTCATTCATATTTAATGTGCCTTCCAGAGATCTATGTACATAGATATCACCTGCCAATATACTCATAGTCTTATGTTTAAAGCTTAATAGCTGAATGATGTCTGCATCAATGCAGGCATGACCTGGAGACTTACGAACAGCTTCAAGTAGATACAGTTGTCAAATCACACCCAATCACATTTCTTGTACTCATTACAACACAAATTGTTGACAGAACCTTACATACTTAACAGGCAGTTATGAAATATGAAAAGAATAACATCAATTACAAACTGTACTTCAGTGTACCCACTATCCTCCTATATACACTTTTCTTTATGCATACAAAATTAACACAATGCTATAAATTCTGCACTTATTCATGTAGGACTGAAAAATTAGATGGAAAAAAAAAATTCTGTTTCAGGAGAGACAAAAGATGCATGTTTAAAATCAAATCCACTCTCCAGTCTTGTACACACTTTAAAACACACTGTACACAGTACCAAATACCTTTATAAGAAAGTTATAAAATATAACAATAACACTGGGCCATGACATAGCTCAAGCGGTTAGTTGCTGGCTTCCCACCGCAGTGGCCCGGGTTCGATCCCGGGTCTGGTCAAGTGGGATTTGTGGTGGACAAAGTGGCACTGTGGCGGGTTTTCTGTGAGTACTTTGGTTTCCCCTGCCAATCATCATTCCACCAAATTATCCATCATCATAATCACCCGGGGCAGGTTACAATAGGCCAATCAGTGGCCGCCATGTTGAATGGACCCAGTTGGACTCCACCCCCACTAATTAACAGTAACATTAATGACAGCTTGTACTATAGTATACACACTGTTTTCTTACAAACACCTTTACCTGATGCAAAGAAATGTAAGTAACCTACGGCATGTACACTTTAGTTACACTGTGGGTGTTTACATATGTTGAATATCTTAATGTGATGACGAGAAGAAGAATCAATTAAAGGACTGTCTCATGCAAATTGTTTGTTTTTATTTTTAAAGTAATATTTGAGTATATTTATTAGAGCCTATACGTGTATATCCCCTAGAGAGAAAATGGTCAAGTGATAGAACTGCTGTGCAGGAATCGGTTGATTTAGTATTGAACCATGTCAGCTTGTGATCCAGTAGGCTGATCATAACGCTTGTTATATATGTCAAGCTGTTGAAAGCCAATGTGTCATCATATTGTGTAACTGTCTGTAATGAGCATCAAAACCCTGGTGTATGCACAAACTTGTTAGGTGATAGCAACACTAGTACCACCCAATATAAGGATCTAACATGATGTATATGAATAGGCCTCGGGAATATGAAACATAGCTTGAAATAAAGGGCTTTATCAAGTAGAGGAACATTCTTTTTTGTCTAGAAACTGCCAAACTAATAACACTGCATTCAAGTGCTGTCCTGGTGTAGAATCCAACTATTCTCTCAACTAAGGAATCCTTTGAAATCTTTCTTGCAATTTCGACTAATGCTCAACGTAATACAGTATTCCTGATTCATGGTCTGACTGGGTGGGAAATACTCAGCTGTAGCAGCTCCTTTAACAGTGAAGAAGATGACAAGCATTTTCTTGATTTTGGATCTCTGACATTTGAGAGTGAATTGATATCAATTGCATTGACTGGCATTTGGTTTATGGGTTGTGCTGAAATAAGTTTCATTACATGTGAGCACACTGGTTAAAAAGTCTTTATCTTCTACCATATATTGCAAAATGCCAAAATAAATTTCTTTTCAGTTGCTCTTCTTCAGTGAAATTCTTAGGCATTATTTTGTCACAGACTTTTTTCATGTTCACATTTCTGTTACAATTTGTCTTACTCTTTCCTTATCCATATTTAATTTTTCTCCTACTATTCTGGACATCCAGGTTATTCACCATCTTCAACCTCACTTCCTTCAAAGAACCTTTCATCATCATTAAAAAAGAATCCTCAATAGGTGTCCCTTCCAAACACCTTTTTCAACAATTGGTACGTTTTGTTGGAGGTTTTTTAAATTTTATTAAATAATTGACATTAGTATGCTCAGTTTTTACATTTGGCATATATTTGATGCACAGCAAAAACACCTCTTCAGATAAAGCCATAAAACTCTATGCTAGGTGAACATATTAAAGAACACTTTGCTACAGAACTAAGGGAAGGTTCACAGATGGGGAAATTTGTTTGAGAGCTTTGCATGTATTCTCCATATTTAATAGCCAATCCATGGAGATTTAGAGTATGTGAGATCATGGTACTGAGAAAAATATTTTGAACCTAAATGAGAGGGAGTAAAGAGGGCTGGTAGAAACTACATAATCAGGAGCTTCATTATTCATCAGTTTCACTTAATGTTGTTAGGGTGATCAATGAAAGGATGTGACACATCCATAATGATGGAGAGAAATGCATACAAAGTTCTAGTCTGAAAACCTGAAGGAAGGAAATCATTCATGAAACCTAGCATTGATGTGAGGATAAAGCAAAAACTGATCTTAAAAAAATGGGGTACAAGGATATGGGCTGGCTCAGGATGGGGGGTCTGTAGCAGAGTGTTGAGAACATGGTAATAAACTGTCTAATTCCATATAAGACCAGAAATTCTCTCACTTCTGTAGAAGGACTCTGCATGGATCTGGTTATAACCGTATCTTGGTAGGCAGTATTTTTATATCTCTATACTTACTTTTATAATCTTTACAAAATATGTAACATAATATAGTTTCAAGATTTATAATTCTTATCTACATGGCACAGTCAAATTTTAATCAATTAAACTGGAACCTTATTCAGTGTCTTCCATGTCTTCACATTCACATTGTATATGAACACTCATTTTCATTATTGTACACAAATATGGATATAGTGTCACAGGATAGTATATAATACATTCAAGACTGAAACACTGCATTTTGAAGACCACCATCTCAAAGTCTTGTTGGTAATACATAACAGATGGCATTCCCATAGTACAACTTTTTCCAAATTAGATAAATATAAAATAGTTATAAATAATAATACATTATCTTTTCTCCCTGACTATAATACTGCGCTAAAATAAAGATCCATTTCTCAGTGTACTTTGATTTAGGCAACGAATTATACAAATATTTACATCTGAACAACGTTAAAATCATCAGTTTTGTAATACAGTGCGTAAATGGTACTCGTATATGCAATGATATAATTACATTCCCATGCAAAAATTGATCTTCAGCAAGGCTATTTTTCTTTTAAATAAAATTATTCACTAACAAATTTCTTACTGATTTCTTTATTTATCATTCATCAAAACATGCAGTAAAACGTGTAAGGAACAAATTCCAAACCTTTCTGCTTGAATTCACATTTCCAAGCTGGAAGCAGTTCTTACTGAATGTCTCAGCTTCATTCAGTTTCATTACATTATTCAACTGTTGATTTTTTGCACACATACTTTGACGCAGTGTTATAGACTGAACCAAAGAAGTGTGTACAGAAACCACTTCGGTTATTGTTAATGACATAAAGAAAAAAATAAAGCTATCCCTGTAAGAGGCCATGAAGGCCCACAGGGTTCTAGACAATCAGCCTTACGTGCCGGCTGCACTTTACTCCCCAGGAAAATTATTTAATTAATTCCTGGTATTCATTTCTGTTAGAGGCTGAGTTGACCTCAGGGCCATAGTGCAATTGGAAGGATGAGGTCAATTGAAAAAGAAATCCAATGACCTCATTGGGACTTGAACCAGTGACCTTCTGGCTGGTAGCATAGCCCCTCAACCAACTACTTTACGGCATGCCCCACATAAAGAAAAACGTGAATAAAATCTTAAAGTAATCCCAGTTACCCTTGGGTCAAGGTAAAGTGAAGAAGTAACTATTCAATTCCAATTTTTGGAAGTGAGCTGAAAATAACATCACATGCTACAATGGTAAATAAAACTCTTTTATTCTTTCAAGGAACCAGTATATCGAGACATGACTGAATAGTTTAAGGAAAGGTGTCATCTGTTGCTAGGCAATGGCACAGTAAACGCGCTTTATTCATGAAACAAGTGAGCCATTGCTAGGCAATGAATAAACACACAAGAATAGTATTGTTCAAGGCTGCATTTTGCATGCAGTCCATAATGAGGCTATATAGTGAGTAAATATTAGACAAGTTATTTAGCTGAGAGTCGATAGTTGAGGCGACGAGTTCATTGTGAGATAGTAGCCAGCCAGCAATGACAGAAGCATGAGCAGAAGCACTCCACTGTTGGAACCATAACTGAGCAACAACTAGTGAAAATTATAATAGACATAATCAATGTGTGCTGATTTTTATGTGTAAAGATTAGCAGGAATGATATAATTATTTATAGTTATGAGTTATAAGAGTCTGATAAATCCAGTTATTGATGCACACCCTATATCTAGTCACTAACATGTGACAATTTTGTATGCTATATTGCCCATGTGCTTTATGGAATAAAGTAATGCTGTTTTCTATTAATAATATATGTATGAAGATTTCTGGGTAAATGTATCTTCAGAAAAACAGTATATTTACTTCTGTGTGACATAGTGGTCATCAGTGTTTAGCCCTGTACTGAATGCTACAAACTCACTCAGTGCATGCTTGAAGGTCTATGCATCTGGTCTTTGTACGAAATACCCTAGTTGGTGTCATGGTCACCAGCAGGACATTTTCCACAAGGGGTAACCAGGAATCTGTTTGTAAATATACATTTAAACAAGTCAGGATTAATTTTTCTGATTGCCTGGGTTATTCAGAATATATTTTCTTAAATAAATGTAATTCTGGTATTAATGTTTGGTAGATGCCTGATTTTTCCTTCCAAACTAATGCCCATAGACAGTGTTCACTGTAGTTATCAGATTTTACAAATTAACCTTCAGATACAAGTAACAGGCAAGGTTCTTCTGTGCATAAAGTTTGTAGAACTGTAGGCAGTAGCAGTCCTGGTAGAGCTCAGCACTCTTTTACCATAGCACTAGATAGAAATGAATATTAAGCAACATATTGTGGCCATTTTATTGCTGGGGAAGATGCTTCCAGTATGCATAATGCATTATGCTAGGTCTCTCCATCAATGCTTGACTCTTTAAAGAAGCACGAAAGCATGGAAAATGACTGTGCAATGAAACTACCTTACATAGTCTCACTCATCTGCTTTCTTATTCAGGAATGACAACAACCAGCTGAGATTTGAACCGACTATGTTTTGAATATAAAGCCATGGCAACATCCTCAGTGTGTGAAATACATCTTGCAGAAGGCAGTTTTGGTGTTCTTTAAAATGTCTGATATAAAATTCGCAATTAGGAAAAAAGAATTCAATAGAAAAATTAATGGTGAGATTCTGTCCTGCGTGGAATTGAAGAGAAGACTCTCAAGCAGGAACCATGAAGCTGGGTATGCACCGCAATTGCACTGTTCAAATACAGTTAATATGAATTGGCAGGAAATTTTTATGGTAAGTGCTGTCACCCCGCACACTTCTCTTAGTAAAATGAGGTACTGTTTATTGAATAGTATGCTAATGCCCACTCCATTTGTTTTCAGAATTGTCTTAAATAAAGTTTGCAGGAGATATAGTCTTTACATTTTATAACTGATGAGTGTTTTCTCTGCCAAATAGTTGAGTTCCTTCTCCTAAATGTGTCTCTCTGGAGGCATGGGTCAGTTTTCTTAGAGTCTTGGTATGAAGACTTTAACATGCTGCCTTTACCAAATGAAGTAAAAGGTAAAAACTGAGTAAAGAAAACTAAGACAGGCTAGTCACATGCCTAAACATATTGTGAAATACTACATTATTAAATCATGTGCTTATTAAATTTAAACGTTTTCCAGTAGTTCCATCTACAGATCATTTCAACACAAATTAGAATTTTATTGGTATTTATGCAGAATAATGGAATCTTCATTTCAGCAAATGCATGGATGCTGACAACAGCAGCACTGCCAAATCTGTCACTGCCCTTCTGTGCTGTGGCACTTTGCATTGTAATGTGCACGTGGCATTTGTAGTTTGCTTGTCTCGTCTCATAGCCAATTGAGACAGTCTTAATATTTTTTTAAAATTCACTTAGTGGGGGGTGGAGTCCAGTTGGGCCAACTCGGCATGGCGGCTACTGATTGGCCTATTGTACCTACCCCAGGTGATGATGATGATGGAGAATTTTACAGAATGAAGATTGGCAAAGGAAACCGAAGTCCTTGGAGAAAACCCTCCCCAGTGCCATTTTGTCCACCACAAATCACACTTGACCAGACCCGTGATCAAACCCAGGCCACCGCTGTGGGAAGCCAGCAATGGCACAGATTATGTGTTACTTACAATGTATTCCTTAAATTGTTTGTATTAATTGTAAAATATTACTACTGTGTATATCTAATTCTGTGTAAGTGACATGGAGTTTGAAGAGATTCAGAAAGTTCAAAAAGATATGATTATGTATGTGGGTAGATGTACAAATAAATTTAAAGTCTAAAGAGAGATTCCACTATTACTACAACCTTTTCAAAACGTTAAGATTCTTTGGTAACTATTCAGCAAGGCGAAACTATAGTTTGCTTGTTTCATTAATTCATTAGATTAATGTCAGTTTTAGATATGTGCTGAAATCACTCTGCTTTAAATAAGATTTAAAAGTTCGTGACAATTGTTTATTAATAAAATTACAGACTTTTTGGACATCACACATCTTCGTGTTTTTACCTAAAGCGATGTTTCAAAGTCTAGACTCTGCCTCCGTCCTCAGGTAAAAAGTCAAAGGAAAATGGTATATTGATAAAATTACTGACTTTTTGGACAATATCCTTTCTACTGTTTATATAAACAAAGTTCTAGAGAGTGGAGTGTGCAGAGAGGGGCTAGTTATATGAACTTGGCCCAGTAGGCTTTTTGCCTGAGGACAGAGCCAGAGTTCAGTGTCAGAACCATTGTTTAAAATAAAAACAGAATGATGGATAACGTCTGAAGTCAACAATTTTACTCGGCTCTACTTTTCCATAATTCTACCTCCATCAGATCTAGAGCCACTATCCATCTTCTGCTATCAAATTTGAGCACATTTGATTTCCTTTCAGCCAATGTTACTGCCTCAAGCAAATCAAAGACTGAATGTGACAAAATTGTAGAAGAAAAATCTGAGTTGGATTAACTCAACAGATGTAAATGTCCAGAACATGCAAGTACTGTGGTATGGTCCACTAGCTGAAGCCCAACTGGTTATCCACAGGGTCCACCACTCTGGGCAGGGCACGAAATACAAAGGCACATTGAACCTTGCAGACATGGTCACCCAGAACTGCTGCATGAGTGAATGACCTTGCCAGATTGAAACAGTTTCCAATCTTCAGTGACTGACAAATTGGCTGGAAAAGAGGAAACATTTGGACACTTTAAACTGCAAGTTTAGTATGCTCAAATTTGTTTACTCCAAGCAGAAGAATCCTGCTTCATAAGCCATAGATACTCTGCTAGTCAAGAAATTCTCATCCTTCAATGGACCACACAGGTGTGTTACCCTATTCGTAAGAATCTGCCAGTGATCCCTATCCAGAGCCAGATGAGTCCAGACCACATTCTCACACTCAATTTCCTTAAGATCAGTAGTAGTATTAATCCTATCTATATCATGGTCTCACAGGTGTCTCCTCCTTATTCATTTTCATATGAGAGGGCTGTTTCTTAAGTTTTTAATGCCAAGTTACTGAAGAGAAAAGCACACAGTAATGCACAATGTATTTGAAAGGAGTGTGGAGAATGTGATCATGGTCTATTTGAAGGCACTGTCTTGGATTCAGATTTAAAAACTGAAGGTACCATAAAAAGCCTTTGATACTTATGTGAACTATCCTGGTACCTCCTAAATACCCACTCACCCCTTCAGTTGTGCATGTGCACATGACACAAGGTGATATCCGCTCTGCTGACCCCACATTGATTGTTGTATGTCCCACTGTACAGGACAGGCGTTCTTTCCACACTTCCAAGTCCAGAAAAGGGATACTGTTACACGACACTCTTGGGTTCCTGAATCAAAAAGAATGTCCCATTGTCTACAATTCACAATGCTACAAACATGATTTCTCAAGCTACTGACAGCACCTGTACTTACAAGAATGGATCTGAGAGGTCTAGAAGTGAACGCTGAACCTTGCTGACATGGTCACAGTTGTCACACACAAGTCGGGATAATGTAACCTTACGGATAACTGCCAGCTGAGCTTCTGTAAATCTCACCAGAGGGTCATCATTTTCATACCTGCAAAGTCACAATGCTGAAAATATCAACAATTCCGTGGAGCAGAGACCTTCTTGAGAAACTAATAGCCACTCTGCTAGTTAAGAAACTCCACATCTTCGATGAAATTTATGGAATAATTATCATGTTTACAGTAGCCCACCACTGGAGTTTGTTCATCTTAGGTCCAAAATTATCAATACCCTGATCTCAAACCAATTCAATCTACCTTCTTTCCCCAGGGTGACGGACCAATTTTCCCACCCTTACAAAACAGCAATCAGTTTATTTGTTCCACATTATTTTGAGAGCTGTTCTCAAGTAAAGATTAACTTTGGCCATATTCATCATATATGAGTTCTGACAATCAAATAACTGGTCTATGATAACAGGGACCTACAGAGACAAAAAAGAGAACACCAGAAAATGATCACAAATCACAAGCACAACAAAATGGGAAAATTATGAAGAAGGGAGGAGGAATAAAGGGCACAAATTTAAAAAGAATTAATATACAGGCTATTAAAAATTGAATTTCTGTAACAGCATTTTAAACAAGATTTAGGAATGTGAAACAATCAATGAAGATACAGCAGATGCTTGTTTTACAGTGTTTTGATATACATTGATTTGAATATCGGCCAATTTGAAATGTTTCTAGTAATTTCCTTCGTTTTCCCAATGGGCCATTCTCAGCCTCTTATAAATGAGGAACTGGAAGAGTTGGCTGCACCACTGATTTAGAAACAGCAGTGGCAAAAACAAGATGAGCCAATTTTATGATCCTATGGAAACCCATGGCCTGCAGGAAAATCTAGCTGGGATTGATAGATACCTACACAGGTTAAGTGGCACTAATTCTAACTGGGAACAACAGACCAGTTCTGTCAGACAAAGAGTCAGTGCCTTGCAGCCTTACTACCATGTTCTGTTGGAGAGGAGGCATGAAGCAAGGCAAACTACCCTCCCTTCTTATTTTAAGAAGAAATTGAAAGAGCCTCCAATTGATCCAAAAACGACAACAAATTATCCAGTCGACTCTGACGACCCACAGCCAGGGCATTCCTCTTGTCGGTAACACCTACATATTTAGAATTTATTACAGAACAAATGGTATATAAATCCATGTATATACTCTTTGTGTTTAAAATATATAAATGTTTTGTATCATTTTATGAAAGAGAATCTCATTTTTTATATACCTGGATTGCATCCCATTGAAATATGTTATAATTTGTCTTTCAGTTAGGCTGATTCGATATACGTTGGCATATCCAGGAACGTAACTTGGCATATAACAACGGCATACTTTTATCTTTATAAGACATTTTAAACACTTAGTAAACTTACATTGGAAGACATTATAATGTGAGCCTTTTGTTAAAAAGACTTACAAAACATGGGGGCAAAAAACAAATAAAATAAAATTTTATGTAATATATTTACTTATATTTGACAACAAACATATATACAGTAATTACCATTACCTATATTACTTGGGTATACTAACCAGAATCGGTCACATTGTCGAAGAAGCCTGAACTGATGACCAATGATGCATGCAAACGTAGGTCCAATGACACCTCCCATGAGAGGGGTCTCTGCTAGTCCTCCTGGGAACAAGTCTATGTCATCCACATGAGCATAAAGCCGGCGTAGCCGCTCCACCAAGGGAAATGAAATTTCTCGCTTCAGGTCATCAAAATCTCTTGCCCGAGTCAAGTTGCACCATGCACGGTATTCGTTGTAGCCAGGAATACCATGGTCCCGTGCTGGAAAAATATGTTTATTGAAGAATGTTTTTTGGTACCCTGCTCACGTCAGACTGAAGGAAACAATCTGGTACTTTTGCATCTTTAAAAGTAAAACTTTGCTAGTCTGTCTAGGGGTATATAATGAGGAGCCACATAATTTGTAAACTTCAACAAATATTAAGGTTATCATATGAATGAAGATGGGATAGGCAGATCAAAGATCATCCAGATCATTCATACATGGAGTAGTTGAGAAATGCACTCAAACTTTGGTTGGAGAACTTGATGGAATTAAGCCACTTACGAGACACTGACATAGATGAAATGACAATATTGTGATGGATTTGACCAATGCTTTGCCAGGCAACAGTTCTGTAAACACGAACCAGCACACAACAATAGATGAGATTGTGTATTTTATGTCACCTGCGCCATTCCCAATGCTGGTAACAGACATATTAACTCATAGTCTGATACGTGACAAGTGTTTTCTGTTTGGTCCATGCCGAGAGGATATAAGAGAATATGGGAACGGTTGGAGGCGTTTTTCCGCACCACCGGAAATTTTCCAAGGCGCACCCCAGTCCGTGATTGCACACAGCTTTCAACTTTCCTTGTGTATATATTGTGCAGGCAACAAGCAGACATCATACAAAATCGTGAGAATGAACATGTTCACAGTATAGAACGAGGTGAAGGCTTGAACTTGGCGATGGTCAAGCTTACGACCGTTCAAATGGCTGAGTTGCCGTTGTAGCATAAGATATGTAAGTTAGGCATGATGTGATCTGTAAAGCATGTACTGACAGAGGGCTTGTGTCTATTGGAAAAGGAAGAATTTTCAATAACATGCTATGTGTGTGAAATATACACTTCACGAAAGGCCAGGCATAATCATAAGAGACAGACCCATCTTCTCCTCAGAGAGGATGTTACATAAAGACTGTTACCACAAGAGTTCAGTTGGGAAAAAGAATCTGTGGTCGTGGGCCTCAAGGGACCCGATGCCAAGATGAACTGATTGGCGGTAAACCGCCATTCGTAAAGTAACTCTGACTCTGACACTGATTCTGGGGGCGTCAGTGTGGAGGTGGGGTTGAATACCTTCACCGTGACCCTGTGAGTCATAGAGGGTGATGAAAAGAGGAGTCTCAAGGGACTAGGACCCAAGAAAGACTGCCCTGGCAAAAGCCAGCAGCATGTACAAATGACAGACCCATCCTCTCACCAGAAAGGGCGCCCCACAAAAATCAAGACCATAACTGTCAAACAGCAATAAATAACTGGTCATGAACTCCAGATTGGGCTTGACACCAAGACATACTGACTGACAGACCATCAGTCGCAATGTGACTTTGACTTTGAATTGATTTGTCTTGAGTTCCAAAGTTCTAAGGGAACAACAGTATGGCCAGAAGAAGAATTAGAAGACTTAGTGCTGCAGTACATCGATTTTGAAAGTGTGTAATTTAGTGTTACTTTTACGGTTCCTGTGTTAGAAATCCATTGCCAGAAAACAGATAGTGAAGACTAGTGGACATAGACTGAGAAGATTGGTGTGGAGTGATTGTAAATTGTGTAAATCAGCAATAGTGTAGTAATTATTTGTAGTCGTTAATAAGGCCAATTATCAATCCAAACCTCATCTTTAGTCACTGCTACAAGTGATAATATTAAAATGTTTTTTTTAATCCGTAGGAATAAATTATGGACTGGATTCAACTAGCTTAGGATAGAGTACACTGCTTAATTGTTATGGGCATGGAAATGAACACAACAGGGTTTGAGGTTTTCACAGCACTGAAGATTCATATTTAGATCTTCTGGATATGTTACCATGTACTTTGTTATGTGGGTACAAATATACGAGGCTACATGGAGTCATAACAGTGAAGATCTTGAAAGGACCTTGGATTACACAGAGGTGAACAATTTTTTGAATAGCTGAGAGAGTGTTAGATTGTCAAGGAGTCTGCTCCTTGGAGTTTGTTAATTGTTCCTAAGTTTTAATCAAAGAATTAAAAAGTTTCTAGTGTCTCACAAATCATCAGTAGGCATCTAATATACTTATTATGCCTAATAACACAGAAGTTAGTACTTTTATGGAGTATACGTATTTTATTAATTTTACTACATGGAAATATGGTACTTTGACAACCAGAATGGGATAAATACCAGTATGAGAGCAGTATGTACAACACAATATCACATGGTAATGCCAGTTCATTAACTAAGTACGTGTGTATCAGCTTAAAGTGTATATAGTATTAGAGGTTTCAAGTGCTAATTATGTCATATAATATACACAATAGGCAACTGGTTACAAGTGCCACACTGATATTAATAATAGCCCATTGAATAATTCTTGAAATTTAAAGACTGTTGTATTTGTAAATATTGTTGTATTACTAAAAATTGTATTTGTAAATGTTTAATTATAAACATTACTTTAGTACAATATGAGCATTTGTGCACTAATGATACCTCAAGTAAATTTGAAAGACATATGTATTTAATAAATAAAATTCTTTAATTGTTCTATTTTATCACATAAGTATTCATTTAAATTTGGTATGAAACCATTCTATTATGGAGACCCTGTAGGTCAATGTAATATTTGCAGCTAATATAGTACATAATTGAAGCATTTTCTTGACCAACCTCTCTGAACGTTGATGGCTGCAAGATCCATGCCTGAATATGGCATCCGCCTGTCCTCAAACAAATGATTTGTTACTTCGCTGGTGATGAACTGGTCCAGTGTCTCCATTGGTGTGGCAGCAAGGCCCCGGATAAGGTCATCAACCATTCCTGCCTGATAGAGAACATCAGGGTTGAAGAATGTGTCCCTAAGCCGCACTCCAGGCTTGCGTTCTCCATAATCTTCATCCATACGAAGCAACATAGGGCGCAGCAAACTGTGGCCAAAACGAAAGGCAGCTGCTGCAAACTCATTCACAATGGTAGCATCACAGCCTGGATCATAACCTGCAAGAGTAACGCACTGATGCATAACTAAGCTTTGTTCTAAGAACAAACTATTTGTTATCAACTTATAGGTAGAAAACTGCCCTAGTGCTTGCTTTTGCAACACAACAAAATATGTCTAGGGATTTCCCTCTCAGTATTCTACAGAAACGGCCAGAACTCCAAAAAGGACCAGGGACTCTAAGGGACCAGGGACTTACAAGGAGGCTCTGACCAACATGAAGGTAGCTATCTTCAAGGAAACTTATCCTGAGGATAAGCTTACCGAAAATGACCAGAATTCCATTCTGGAAGCACTGGCGGAGGTGTTACATAGGACTCCTAATGGAGAACTACAACACCTGAAATCCTACAGACTAGTGGGAGGTGCGCTTATTTATGTATGCACCGGCCAACAGTCTGGTCAATGGCTCACCAAAGCCATTGACAGCCACAGGCTGGAATCAGGTTCCAGGCTGAAGGCTACTGATGCCTGTCCAAGCCTGTTAAAGTGGCTCTCCAGACTAGGGACAAAGTTGCCCAGACTCAGAAAGAGCTGCTGAAAAGGATTGCAGATCTCAATCCAGGACTTCATACTGAGAACTGGAGGGTACTCGATAAGCAATCTGAGTCGAATGGCCAAAGGCTTCTTATTCATAGACCGGGACTCTTATACTATTATACAGAGGACTGGTTACAAAATATTCACAGGACTCTCAGAGGGGACTGTTAAGGTGCTGAATGATCCTGAAGTTCAACACCAGGCAGAACCTGTCAGATACAGTATCTTGCAACTTGGCCTCTGAGGGGGAACGGGATGATGTACCCACTCCCTCAGTTGACCAGAAGAGAGTATCTGTTGAGAAGAAGACAATCCCTCCTCTAGTCAACCCAGCCTTAGCAGATCAGGGACCTCCCTTGGAGGAAACCAGGTCTGATAAAGGAAAAGGGGCTGTGGAAGAAGGTATGGAGGAGGACACCTTTCCCAGCATTACAGAACGAACACACAACACATACATACACACAACATATGCTCCTTTCGAATTAACCTACACCACAGCAAGGATGCTATGGCAATTTTATGTTTTTATTTTATTTTATTTAACTTGATGAAGGAAAAGTAGACGTAGCACTTATTCAGGAGCCTTGGATACATAGGGGCCAAATAAAAGGCTTAATGGATTCAAGGGGAACACTTTATTCTGTTGTACCTGGAGAAAATGTGAGATCATGCATATATATTAATAATCATATTAATGCTTTACCCTTGCTGGAGTTCTGTTTCAGAGGCACAAAAACGGTGAAGATGACATACACATTGGGCAGAGGCTGTGAGGAGCTCATCATCACTTCAGCCTACCTTCCATATGACTCGGATGAGCCCCGCCTCTTTCCAAAGAAGTGAGGGACATCATTGAATATTGCCATCTTAGGAAAAAGCAGCTCATCATTGGGTGTGATGCCAGTGCGCACCACACACTGTGGGGGAGCACTGACATCAACACGAGGAGAATGCCTCACGGAATATTTGGTGAGTTTGAAACTTAATATTCTAAACCAAGGTAACGAGCCTACCTTTGTGGTTTGCAATAGGCAGGAGGTTCTTGACTTGACACTAGGGACCAATAAAATAGGAAACCTGATAAGTAATTGGCATGTACCTGATGAGCCGTCCCTGTTGGATCACACACACATGTATATATATATATATATATGCTTTCAAATAAGCAACACTACAGAAGATAAAGCTACTTATAGGAATCCTAATTGGGAGTCTTACAAAAACTACCTGAAGGTAAATCTGGAGACCATCGCACAAAATATACGCACAATAAAGAATGTTGATCGGTCTGTTGACCAGTTGCAATGGGCTATTATCTCATCCTTAAATCCGAACTGTCTGGCTAGGACCACTTGCGAACTGAGGAGAGCGTCTTGGTGGTGTAAACAGCTGAGTGGGCTTAGAACCAAAACGAGATGGCTGTTTAATACAGCTAAGAGAACAGGACAGTGGGACACCTACAAGGAAGCCCTTGCCTGTTACAACAAAGAAATAAGGAAAGCCAAGCGATCCTCATGGAGGAGGCACTGCCAGGAGAACAATGATGTACCAGGCGGTGCCAGACTCATGAGGATCATAGCAAAACAGGCAACCAATAAGGTCAACATGATAAAGCTGCCTAACGGGCAGTATACTCAATAAGGAAGGGAGACACTGAACGAATTATTCAGGGCTCACTTTCCTGATTCAAAATTGATTGATAATTTGGACGATGGGCAGGATCAGCAAAACCTGGGCACTTGCCAAAGCAAGACGAACAGGGCAGACTGGAACCTGGCCAGACTCATAAATAACCAATCAAAAATCAGATTGGCACTGAATAGGATATGCTGATGACATAGCAATCCTCCTAAATGGAAAATTCCTTTCAACAGTATCAGAGCGTCTTCAAACACCTCTGTACACAGTCCAATAATAGTATGAAAGAACAAGTCTTTCCATAAATCCTAATAAGACCATAATTATAATGTTTACTAGGAAGAGAAATATATAGGGCCTAAAGGAACCGACCCTCTTCAATAAGACGATCCAGCTCTCCAGTGATGTCAAGCACCTTGGTCTAGTATTAGACAAGGGACTTACATGGAAAAAGCAGCTGGACAAGGTCATCAATAAAGCCTATAAGGATCTTTGGACATGCAGAAGCATGTTTGGTAAAACTTGGGGACTGCAGCCGCACATTGTGAATTGGGTATACGAGGGGGGACCCAAAAATAACCAGAATTTATTTTTGTTATTTTTTATTTTTGCATTTTTTTGAACTGTATATTAGTCCCCTTCAAAGTATTGTCCATGTACACTAATGCACTTGTCCCAACGCTTTTGCCACTGCTCAAAACAGTGCTGGAATTCATGAGGCTGGATACTGTTCAAAGCCTTTAGCATGTTTTCTTTGACTTCATCCACATCACGGAATCGCTTTCCTTTCAGACTTCTCTTCATCCGTGGAAACAAAAAAAAGTCCGACGCAGCCGGGTCGGGTGAGTAAGGTGGATGAGGCACAATCACCATGTTGTTGCTTGTCAAAAACTGTCGGACCGTCAAAGCTGTGTGGGCTGGAGCATTGTCGTGGTGAAGCAACCAGTTCCCATTTCTCCACATTTCGGACCGTTTTTGTCGCACACTCTCTTGTAATCTTCGTAACACATCCAGGTAAAAATGTTGGTTCACTGTTTGTCCTGGCGGAACGAACTCTTTGTGGACAATGCCATTCACATCAAAAAAACAAATCAACATTGTTTTCACATTGGATTGCACTTGACGCGCTTTCTTCGGTCGTGGTGAAGTTGGAGTTTTCCACTGGCTTGATGATTGCTTTGATTCTGGATCGTACCCGTAGCACCAAGACTCATCGCCAGTCACAATTCTTTTAAGAAATTCTGGATCGTTCTGCACTTCACTCTTCAAGTCGCGGCAAACATTCACGCGGTTTTCTCTTTGGTCATCTCCGAGCAAGCGAGGAACAAATTTTGCAGACACCCGTCTCATGTGCAAACCTTCGGTTAAAATTCGCTGGACCGTGCTCCATGAGATGTTCGTTTCCTCAGAAAGTTGGTCAATGGTCTTTCGACGATCTTCATCAATTGCACGTTTGATTTTGGCAATGTTTTCGTCATTTCTTCCTGTCAAAGGACGCCCGGGGCGTGGCATGTCTTCTGTTGACATGTTGCCAGATTTGAAACGGGAAAACCACTCATAGACCTGTGATTTCCCCAAAGCATCATCATTAAAGGCTTGCCGAAGCATCCCAACAGTCTCGGCTGCAGTTTTCCCTAACAGAAAGCAAAATTTCACGCACACTCTTTGTTCCTTCTGGTCGGCCATCTCACTAATCGCCAAAGGGTTGAAACAGGAACGCACACAACAGAGCACCACAGACAAACCACTTAACTCAGACTGACGCCAGCTCACTAACAGTCACGGGAGACCCCCAGCTAACACCACCTAGCAGCACAACTCGTAACTACAAAGCATGCGCGCGCAACAGGTCGGTTCCGGTTATTTTTGGGTCCCCCTTCGTACACTGCGGTTATAAGACCCATAATTACATATGGCCTCACAGTATGGTGACCCAGAGTTAAACTCAAGACAAGCAAGGAAAACTTAGCAATCTGCAAAAGCTGGCTTGCTTTGGTATCACAGGAGCAATTCAAACATCTCCAACAGCTGCACTGGAGACAATCCTTGGACTCGCCCCACTGCATATACAGTTGGAGGTAGAGACCATGGTAGGAATCTACCGTCTCCAGTGCAGTGATCATTGGAAACCTAGATCCGATGTTTTCAGCCATACATACGTACATAACTCAGGACATGAAAAAAAAGAACCCATATTACAAATGGGGTCTGACAAAATGATACTGAGACATGTATATGAAAAACCCTTCACGGTCAGATTTCCTGACAGGAGTGAATGGGAAGACGGGTTTCGGCCCGATAGAAAAGGGGGACTGATCTGGTATACAAATGGTTCCAAGATAAATAAGGGCACTGGAGCTGGTGTCTTCTGCTATGGCACGAGGCGGAAACTTAGTTTCAGCCTCGGGCAGTACACGACAGTATTCCAGGCAGAAGTGTATGTCATTAAGGCATGTATTATGGAGAATCTAGATAGGAACTACAGAAATAGGAACATCTACATTCTATCTGAGAGCCAGGCTGCACTTAAAGCGCTTGACACACACCAGGTCAACTCAAAATTGGTCTGGGATTGCCACCAAACCCTCATGGAACTGGCCAAACATAACAGGGTACAACTGATATGGGTGCCTGGGCATGAGGGTATTGCTGGAAATGAAACAGCAGACCAATTGGCTAAGATTGGAGCTGAACATCCGTTCATAGGACCTGAACCAGCCTGTGGTATCTCTATAGGAGTTGCCAGACAGGCAATCAGGGCTGGACAAATATGAATCACAAGAAATACTGGGGATCCTTGACTGGACTCAGGCAAGCAAAGGGACTTATATGAGGACACTCTGCTAAAAGAGCGAAGGAACTGTCAAAGTTAAACAGGAACCAGCTATGATGGGTGGTGGGACTACTTAAAGGACACCTCTTCAAACTGGGACTAAGTCATAGTCCAACTTATGAGAGGTGTCAAGAAGAAAATGAAACAGCCACACATATCCTGTGTGAATGAGAGGCCTTAGCTTATTTAAGATTATATCACTTAGGTCAATACTTTGTGGAACCAAGTGACTATTTCGACACCCCCACATACAAATCCTGTGCTTCATTCGAAGCGCAGGATTGCTGAGGGGATAATCAAAAAGGGAAGCACAGTACACCACTGTAGATCGTGGTGCAAGGGCCGAGAAGGCCCACCACTTATACATTCATTCATCTCCTAGCTAAACAAATAAATACATATAAAATGAGTTACAATTTTACTTCTTTTGTATACACATGTGTCCTCTCATTGTGATGGAAGAACAGACTTTGAGGATGTTTGGGAATAAAGTATTGAGTACAGCATTCGCACTTAAAGGAGTGGAAGTAAGAGGAAGATTGAGAAAAATAATTTGCTTAGTGGGAGTGGGAGTCCAACTGGGACCACTCAGCACGGTGGCCACTGATTGGCCTATTGTAGCCTGTCCCGGGTGATTATGACGATGGAGAATTTGGTGGAATGAAGATTGGTAGGGGAAACCGAAGTACTCGGAGAAAACTTGCACAAGCGCGACTTTGTCAACCACAAATCCCACTTGACCAGACCCAGGATCGAACGAGAGCCACTGTGGTGGGAAGCCAGCGACTAATCACTTGAGCTATGGTGCGGCCTTTGAGAAAAATAAATCAGCGGCCATTGTAAAATAATAGAATTGAAGTTCCTTACCATATTTTCTAATTTCATGCCACATGGTCTTCATGCTAATAATGAAAGGGTATAGGGCAGTATAAGGGTTCCTGAACTCCCACACGATATAAGAAAGAAGTCCTGTCCTTGGTAGTAGCCTTCAGTCTGCAGGGTGAGACCATGCCGATGGACACCATCCCATCCAAAGAGGCGGGGAAGAAATTCATGATAGGTGATGTGCTGAGTGACTGCAGAGAGGATGCGACGAGCTGTCTGGTACAGCTTCTCATCATCCCAGTGTGGGTTTAACAAGGATAAACCCTCGGCAAGTCGGTTGTGTTCACGCAGAAACAGTGTATGTAGTGCAGCCAGACCAGGTTGTTCACTAGCTCGAGCATCTCCTGCAAAAAAAGAGACATAATTGAAATTGTAAGAAACAAGAATTCTGTGGTCAGAAAGTAAATTTAAACTACAGTTCATGGTCGCTCTAATTACCCACAGGAACTGAAGTTGTGCAAATAAGAAGTTTCCTTATCAATATAATAGATGTTGAATAATTCTGCAAATGAGTGGCTTCAGTCAACCACCTAATTCAACCATGGACATAAGTATTTTGAACATTAACTGTTAATTTTCGTGAAATTAAATTTGTGTGAGCTGTCACTGAAAACGTGTCATTTTGATTTCAAGATATGAATACTTAGGACGTTCTAAATGTCATATAAATATTTTCGCTTTTCAGTGACCAGACACGGGGTTTTGGATTGGTAGTTGATTTATTGAACATTTACAACTCATAACTGCAAAGGTTTATAATGTCCTCACTAATTCATATACTCTACATCTCACTACAGCACATGGCAAGCCTCTGGCTTATGCCACTGGAACTATACTTCCACTCTAATATATGTCTTCATATTTTAGTGCTTGAGCACAGAGGATAATTTACATGAGACATGCTTACCTACAAACCAATTTTTGAAAACAGGAATGAGAAATTTGACTTCACGTTGATGGTGTGTAATGATCTGTAAGATGTGCAGTATAGTTTTAATGCTGGCTGACTTGTGAGTGAAGTTGCATTTTAATATTATTGCTCACCTGCTCGGAAGCACACCTTGGAGCTGGATTTACACTCAGGGTGTGTGGTGATCTGGGGTAGTAGGGGCTTCACTTTTGGCACATTCTTGGTTACATTGAGTTTACCCCCTGTGAAGGAGCGAAGGACGTTCTTCTCGCACACATCAGAGCCATACACGAAAGAACTGTCAATGTATGCTGTCACCTGGTTCAGCTGTTCCCTGTAACCTGGAGTCACAAAATCTTCAGAGCAGCATTAATCATTCAACAACAGCAGTTCTAAAACAAAAATTTACATGCTTGAATTTATAAACAAAAATCTGGCAGCATTCATGAACAAAGCATTTTTTATAGCAACAATTATGAACAAGAGATTTGCCATGGTAGTAATCATGATCAAATACTCTGTTGTGGTGTTCATCAGGAAAAAGAATTTTCCGTGGCAGTCTTTACAAAAAAATTTCACGGGGACAATCAAGAACAGAACATCTGCCATGACAGGATTTTTGGAAAAATATTTGTCCTGGTAATATTCAAGAAGAAATGATTTGATGTGACAGAAATTTCGAAAAAAATCACACATGTTTTTTATGGTCACGTTCATGAACAAAGGTTCACTGTGGCAGCTTTCATAAATACAGTATGTGTCATAGGAAGATTCATGAATAAAAAACAGGTCAAAGCAAATTTTTTTGCATGCAAGATCTGTCATGCTGATGATCATGATTGAAAGATACACTGTGGAGAATTCTTGAACAATAAGCTTGCAATAGCAGCATCTACAAACAAAATTTTCTTCTGCATATAAAGAAATTCATGAGAACTAAGGTAGTATCCTGATATTTTTTAATGTACTGAAAAATCTATGAATAAGTAGGACCCGTCACAGTCAAAATATTGATCAGTTGCCATTAGGTTATTTAAGGACAGCATTTCAGATTAAAAATTATATAGAATAATAAATTGTGAGTAGGTACAAATTCAGACAGAAACAGCCATGACCTACTTCAGTTTATATTATTTTTGTGGCAAAACGTCCATCGGAATTTTCGAAATCAAGTGACACGTGGAATATTTTTGCAATTTTTGTGGTTACAATCTCTGGGGGTGGGGGGGAAATCCTCTTAGGTAATTATCATAATTTCAACTACAGAATTAAGATATCTACAAAGCACAGAAGACAGGCATTCTAAAAGCAACACCCTGACCTGGAAAGAAACGTTCCTGATAATTGCTAAAATATAAATTTATCTTGATGTATGTTCTATGACAAGGTGGATGGCATCACAGTGGACTTGTATATCACGATATCTCATTAGAGTGGCGTCCAGGGCTCTGTACGGTCACCAACAAGTGAGCAGGGTTTGATGATGACAGTACCCTAGATTTTTATTTGAGATGAACCTGACTCCAGCAGCAACCGTGTTACTTACTTTCCTGGGAAAGGTTCTTCATGACGGAACCTTGAATAGGTGATGAATGACTTCTCCAAAATCTTTATCGAAATAAATCAGTCATTAAATTGGTCAACATTCCAGCTGAGGATTACGAGAATTTCTCAGAATCTCTAGATAGATTTTAGGATGATATCTTAGACGAACAAGTTGCCATCCTATTCAAATAATTCTCTGTCCTTTAACCATTTCTGTATAGTTTTTCATTCCTTCAGGCACTGTAGACAAGTACTGTTTTTGTTAAACTTCCACTTCCAAATCAGGAAATTCTTGTATTCAAATAATTATCTAGGGATAATTTATGCTAAGGTCTTTGTGGTTTTCTTTAGTTCATCCATACAAATGCTGGAACGGTACATTGAGCTACGTCACAATCAATTCCATTCACATAACTCCACATTAATAATCGCAAATATCCTATTTTTTAATTATATTTAACTTATGAATATAACAGAAGTCACTAAATGTACGAAGAACTACATAAGAGATTAACTCTCCACTGTCAGTGACATGTGCAGGGCTGTGCCCTTGAGCTTAATAGTAAAACAGTAGATAGAATAGGAGCAGGTTGACTGGGGTTCAATTCCTGACAGATGCAGAGACTTCCTCTTCTCTCATAGCCCTATTTTGGCGCCTAACTAGTCTTTCTTTATCTCTGGGGTAAAGCAGGTACAGCAGGAAGCAAACTGATGACATCCACCTAGTACTGAGGTTAAGAACACATGGTGCACTATTTCCACAGCTCCATATATCTGAGAGATGTGGTGTTCTGAGTACAGGGACAACTTTACTGCCGCTCTTTTGATAAGTGACTTAACTTACCTAGAGTCAATTGTCCAGGCATAGAGCGCGTTACAGGAATACACATTGGTTTTCCTGTAGTGATGTTCACTTTGGGGAAGTATGGATCATCTTCTGGTACAGGGATAGGGAAGCACTCAGGATGTACCGTTGTCATCGCATCACATGGCTGGCAATCCAGAATGGAATCCCCAACAAAACCTGAATGGAAAATAAACGCCAACTTTCTGGTATCAGAACAAAAATGTTCAAGACCAAGAGGGTCCTGTCTAGGGTTCTGAGCAAGTTCAATTCAATTCACAGCTAAGTTTCATTTTAATATTATAAAATTGAAATCTGTAGAGTTGTGTTATTTATAAACAATACTCCAAATGATGGTGTTCCAAGTGGACACTTTCTAATAAATTTTATACATAAATATTCCAAGCACATTTCTTGTTTCCCATACTTTATGCCTGAAACAGTTTCATCTCGATTTCGCACTGTCAGCTATGCTATGTGAACTGCATAAATAATTAATTTTCTTTTGTACTTTATCATCTACATTCCTCACTTACACTATGATCATTTTAGGGCACATCAGACTCTGCACCCAATATTATCATGGTGGTCAGATCAAAATATGTCAATTGCTGCTATGTCCCTAGACAATCTTATGCACTTTAGGCATAAGGTGACCTGTTTAGTATTTACACGACATATCACCATGTGGTGCCACAGTGGTAGACAACAGAAAAAAATATTTTATATTACATGCTTTCATTCTTAAAGCCTGAACTTAATGATAAGTAATAATAATAATTCATACCCATTTCTTGCATTTCTTTCATACAACATCTAAGAGATTAAATAGCCTTGCTGTTGTTTTCATTGTTCATGAGATTTATTAAAGAGGATATAATAAATAAGTCTCATATAAATTTATTCAGAGCAACAATCATAAGTATGAATTTATATTAAAGAATTAGAACAATGTAATTATTTCAGTACAGTTTATTTCTAGGATTGTACGTTGTGCGTTCAAGTTCTAAGGTCTCCNTTTTGATTCGTTGTCACACGACATTCGGCCTTCTTTGAACTGTCACATCCACAAACGTACATTTTTCACATTCATGACACCATCACCACATGTCTCACTCAACTGGCGATGAATTTCAATGCATGTCACGCCACGCAAGTGGAGAAAACGAATGATTACTCGCTGTTATTGTAACGAAAACGTCGCCGTTTTAAGTATCAAAAACACTGCTCACTCTCGCTGCCACCACTAGAGTTCTGTGTGCTGTACAGTGCTGCCTTCTCTGTCACGCATTCACAAAGAGTGCACACGTATTTTAAACTAAACCGCATATGTCTATCTGCTCCCAGTCCTGAGAAAAAAAATCGGAGACCTTAGAACTTGAACGCCCCTCGTATTGGGGGAGGAGTACATAAATCTTATTAAGTCTGTAATAAATACTTTTCAAGTTCAGTGAGGTATGACAAATTAAAAAGAATGAATTAGGTACATGCTTTTAACCTCCCTGGATGAGGTACCTTTGTTAACAGGCGTGTGTGTGAGATCATGGTCCAGAAGTTGCGCATACTGCATGAACATGAGGGAGTAGCGTACATGAGGGCGGCTGGTGTCTGGATGCACATTTACAGAGATTAGCCGAGGACTGGGCAAGGGCTTTCCAGTCACAGACAAGGCCCGTGGACTGCCAACACCTGTACACAGACTTAAGATTAGCAATAGAATTTGTTTTGCTGGTTATAATGTCATTATATTCCATGCTCAAACTGTAGAATTATGAGGTCATGTTTCATGTCCAAATCATTTCACATTCTGATCAAATATCACGTGAAGTGGTCTACACTGAATTTAATATTTGTCTACACTGGTCTGTTATAATTATTATTTTATATCATGCTGTAATTTATCTTAAAGAGATATATTTTAAATACCTGTTCATAAAAATTACTATACAACATAAAATAATTATCTCATTAATATCTATATATTTTATTCACATCATGTATCAGTATATTGTATAGATTTATTTTATGCTATGAAGATGTTATATAACTAATGGATCCCTCAGTACAGGGCACTTTCTCTGCTATTCATTAAATACTCTTAAGAACCATAACTGATAACTATTTCTATTCTTGTTTTCCACAGAATTTCTGATCAGTGTACAAGCAGGAGCAAAATATTGCTTGAAGTCTTGCCAATAATAATAATAATAATATGTAATGGCTTTAATGCAGTTTTTATTGCAATAATTTTTATTTACTTCTCATATATCGATTAAATGTCAGTAATTTCAGCGTTATTTTGTTCAGATGATGGACTGTGGTGTAAACTTTTTGGTTTAATTGCATAAAAAGGAAACAAGCAGTACTGCACGCATCAACTGTTCAAATAGCTAAAGACTGCAAAGGCTCAACTAACATACAAAATAAGTTGAGTGAGCTCATGTGTACATTGGGCAGAAAATGAAGGAAGGATACAGGGCGGAAGAAGTGAATAAAGAGATGAAAGTTATTTCAAAGGCAACTGTGATTTTAATTTTATCTGAATGAATCAGAGTGACATTAATATTAATTTATAACATATAATAAATCAGAATTTGTGAATCCAAACATGATGCATGCAACCATTTTGGAATTTAATCATCAAGATATTTGGTGAGTGTAGCAGTATGGTAGCAAGCACTGTCATGTGACAAACACTTGAATCAGTCAGCACCAGTCAGTCTTTGATAATCTATTCACATTACTGGTCTTCACCTTCTGCCTTAATTTACACAACATCATGCATGCATGCATGTGTGTGTGTGTGTGTGTGTGTACACACGTGTGTGCATTATTAAAACTGGAAGAACCTGACACAAGCCACAGGTTTTGTAGTCTTGCAAGGTTTTCAATTATTTCAAACAAGAGGTGAAGAATGGCAGACCTGTCCACAGTGTTACCAAGTACAGTAGCATGAATGTATTGTTGATGCATGTGGTGTCAGTCATAGGACAGTCATATATGGTACAGATGAAGGATCTAACAATGTCAACCTTGTATCAGTGTCAATCTCAGTGTTACAAAATAGCACCAATATGCCATAAACTTTCAATCCTGCAAAGATTGTATAGTACTTTACCATCATGATATGCTGGAGGCAAAAGTCTCACAAACGCTCTGAGGGACTTGCCCCATTCTGGGTGACGTAGGTTGTTGCACCAGCCAGTTGTACTCCGGTAGCGACTAGTGTGGTCACAGGGCAGAGTTTGCTCATCACAGCGGAATACCCGTGGTATCTCCAGAGTGTCAGTTAGATCCACGTTGGGTAGGACTGCCATCAGTTCACGTAGGTCCCGGGGAGCTACTGCACTGTGACCTGACTCCTGGTCCTGAAGCTGTCTACACATACCACCAGAGAATAACATATATATATATATATATATGTATATATATATGAGGATGTGATAGGATATGTTGTGTTCAGGGCTATCACATGCCTCAGAAGGTGATGATAGTCGAGGATAAAGTAATGGTGGAATAATGATTAGCAGGAGAAAGCTAAAGAAACAAGAAAAACTTGTTTCTGTGACACACTGTCCACCATGAATCTTATGTGAAGTCAGCTAGGATTGAAGCTAGACAGCAATTTTGGAAAGCTAGTGGCCATTTGCCTGAGCTATGACATGGCCACACCAGAGATTTAACCGTCTAGATTTTAGGAGTAACAGCATAATACTTGAGTCATAAATAGCCCGCTAATAGGCCTTAGTGTTTCATGGACTAACATAACATTATAATACTAAGACGAACTGGCACAATACATCACTGTGGTCACAGTGCAAGGGCCAAGAAGGCCCACCCCTTATACATTCAAGACGATCTGGCAGAGTCCTTGAGGATCTAACAATTGCACTTCTTCGTTTGTTTCCATCTCAACACAATAACTATCAGAATTTCATTTACATTTTACTGTGTATAACGAGTTTATTGGTCTTAATAGTATGACAGTGTGCTACATGTTTCAGCTTATAAATCTATCACTAGGCAGTGTACGTTAACAAACATTTGCATACTATTCAGTTCTGCTTTATATGAATTCATAATTACAATATAATAAATATTACTGATGTACATGACTTTCCACCATTTAATACATTCAGCTTTGATCTGAATTAGTACAAGTTTTATAAAATTCATTAAAATTGGAATATATTTTTTTAGGTCATAAAATATATTGCATTGTTATGGTGTATTGAAACATTTAGACAATTAATTAAAATTGTTGTTCATTATATTTATGCACTTCTAGTCAAGAAATTCATAATAATGAAACCTGAGGAGTCATTAGTCTGTTCATAAGAGGTCATCACTCTGTCAGTTGTGAGCCAGATGAGTTTAGTCCGCATCTCATTTCTTTGAAGCCTAATTTTATCACCATATATTTATGCTTAGGTCTTCTGAGAGGTCTATTGCCATAGAATTGTCTGGCAAAACTTCAGAACACATTTCTCATCACCCATGTATGTTACATGGCCCATTGATCTCATCTTCCTCGATTTGATTATACCAATAACATACGGTGAGGAGTATGAATTATAAAACAATAGGGACTAATATAAATAAAAATATAATAATACTAACATAATATATTATAATACAATAATACTAATATAAATAAAAAAAAATTTGTTTTCTATCGACTTAAAGAGGGTTCTATGAAGACGGGTGAGGATGGTGGTGCTACTTACCCCTGCAAGAAACTGCTAACAAATCTAGCTGAAGCAAACTGAAGTATAAGCGATGTATTGGCAATTTCAGCTGCTTGTCTCTTTGGGCGATTAAAACCGAATGCTGTTCCAACTGGAGACAGTGGGTCAGCTGTTCGACCTACAATACACATGAATGTACTGCTATGATAAAATATTTATATCAAATATCTGAAAAGCTTTAGGTTAATTAAAATATGTAAGCCTGTGATGGAAGTTTCTGGTGAAATAAATCCATATAAGATGCACAATTGACTAAAACAAGGAGATGTCTTAGTCCCACTGTATTTTAATTTTGTCATAGAGGAGTAAAATAAATTAAAGCTATCCCTGTAACATGCCATTAAGGCCCATAGGGTTGTGAGACGTCAAGGGTCTCACATTATTTAGACATTCGGCTCAAAGATGGTGGTGAGGTTGTCAGCCTTATGCGGCGACCGTGCTTTACTCCCCAGGAAAATTATTGAATTAATTCCTGGTACTCATTTCTGTTAGAGGCTGAGTCGACCCCCAGGCCATAGTGTGAGGGAAGGATTAGATCAATTGAAAAAAAAAAATCCAATCACTTCATTGGGACTTGAATCCGTGACATTCTGGCTTTTTGCATAACCGACTATGCTACCGCGTGCCCTTGTTGTAGAGCAGAGCTAGGTAAATTATGGCCTGTATATATATTCAAATATTATTAAAAACAAGAACCTCTACCAATTCTATATTTCTAATAAGTAACAAAAAATTGTAATAAAAATAAATAAGTGAATATGCGATCAGTAATCACTTAACACAAATAAAGTTGTTAGTGAAAACAAAAGCATCAGTTTCCTATCAGACATATTTACTGTAGCTACACTTGGACATGAGAACATCAAGTACCCATACTGCAGAATATGTTTAATGCATATTTTAATACTTCATGGACATGAATTAATGTTAGAATACTATATTCATTAATTATAAATCATGTGATATGGGAGTTTTCTGATATACCTATAATTTACGTTCAGTCACTGTGAATAACTTGCCTCTGGTTTACATCTTTCAAGTATACAATTTTGTCTTGTAAGTTTGTCTGAAGAGCTGCCATTGAAAATAGTCCTGTCTGGATCCAAAGTAAAATTTGTTGCCTGTAACTGCTCTATAGTTTGCCACCAGAAGAATCCAACAGAATCTGGCTGACTTGGAGCAGAATGATATATTCATGCTGACATTTACATTTTGATGTGTGTATAAACACCAAAAGAAAAATGCAGAAAGTTTGTAATGATCAGCAGGGAGATATGTTTTTAAAATGAATATAGTTGAAACTTTTTATATATTGGCATGATGCCAGGTCAAAAGCAGAAATAACTTTGTAATAGACTCAATTATTAAAATTTTTTTAGAATAAAGAATGCATAATTAAATATAAAAATGACAAAAATTAAGTTCGTGATGAAAATAATAAATATTATTTAGTTCAGTACCTGTTGTCATCCTGTCTTATTTCCAGTTGTCTAAGATCAAAACAGAGCATGAGGAAAAGAAAATTTACTGCTTCTTTTGTATGGCTGTAAAATATGATATCTTAAGTGAACAACATAAATTACAAATGTTTGAAAATAAGAGCCTGTAGAAAACATCTGCATGTAAAGGGGTGAAGTGAGAGAACAATTCTTGATATCAGAATATGAGGAACTTCTGATTTATGTAGTGTTATCAGGACACTGAAGTCTAGATGACTATTATAGAATTGACATGTGGATACGAGGAATACATATAGAATTCTGGCAGGTAAATATCCTGGATAATGTCCACTTCTACGTCAAGGAGGTGGGAGGATTAAATGAAGAGGGATCTTATGGATATGAACTATAAGAACTGAAAGTGGATGGAGCTGGTTCAGAATCATGTTTGGTGGCAGGCTTGGAATTCGTGGAGGAGAAACTTCCATTCATACAGAAGCACAAGGATAAGTCTTGATCAGCTGCTTAAGGAAGATCCTGTAGTGTGAGCATATAACTCTAGCATTACCTTCATAAAAATGTTTCATAAAGCAAACATACGTTGCTCCCAGAGTTCCATCTCCTGTTGTAAAATTTTGTGAACATCTCTCTTTGCCCAGGCCACAGAGTCTGCTAGTAAAGTCCCTGATACTATGAAATGTGGATTACTGGTGCTCCAGGGGGTCAAGTCCATGTGCCCTATCACGGCACCTGTACACGCTGTCATAGCATTTCTGCAAATAATCAAATCTGCATGTCAGTAAGACTGTAGCTCTGACACTCTGACATGTATCATATTGACATTTTTCATGGTTTTTCCTAAATTCTTTCAGGCAATTGTTGAACTTATTAAAATAAATAACAATTACATCTTTCTACAGCAGCTTTTGATCTGTTATTAAACCCCTCTCAACAAAGATACCAAAACAAACTCTGTTGTTACAGAATGATGGTATAATAAACAATGGAGGCATAGCAATAACTTCAAAAGAAAGAAGGCCACCTTCTTATCTTCTTCATTCTCAAACTCTTCTTCTTCCTTTCTCCATTTATTCTAGTCTTCTAACTTGTCTTGACTCGCATTTGTGTGTTCACTTTATGCTATATAACTTATGCAGCCAAACATTTTTGTTAATGAACAAGTGAATGAATGAATTAATCAGTCAAGAGACATTATAACAATTAAAAGTGGTAAATTTTACATCAAAGATCTTATATTAGATTGAAATAAGCTGCATATGGGAAAGTTTACCGAAATGATCATGAGGAATCAGAACATCCCATACAATTCTGGTATATGGCGCTAAAATTGGGTCAAAGTACTACCCTTGACGAATATTGCACTTGTTTTATATTTGGAATGAAAATGTCGCCTCTTCCTCATTTCCATTGGTATTTGAGTGTTTCTTTCTGCTGTTTTCATTATTTTATAACCTGGTCTAGAGCAGAGAAGGGTGTGAAGACAAACATTTACATCTATTTGAAGTACTGAGTAATAATGTCTCTCTTAAGTTATAATGATGTAATTTTCTCACTTTAAAGACGGGTTTAAGAAAATTCCTGATGTCTTGGAGAGGGGGTGACCATATGCCCTGTTTTGAATAGTGCAGTCCTGTTTTACACCTGTGTCATGTTTGTCCTAACAGTTTGCACCTAAATATCATTTTGACCTCTTTTAATTCAAAGTGACAACTTTTTTACCTGTTACTGTACATATTTATATTTTTATTTTTAAAATTGTCTCTTTTTGTTCTGCTTTTGATTGGGGTCCTTAATATTAATTTTAATGAACTCAAGAATCATTCGTGATTATTACTTTCATATTGATGATGGCTATTGTAGGCAGGCCTATTCTTTTCTTTTTTTATCACAAATGAGAATGGGACAGTTATTATAACTAAAGTGCTTCTTGTGGAACAAAACAATATTGAAAACTTTATTTTGGAATGGGGAATCTGGACCATATCATGTTTCTTACAAGGGCTATGGTCACCCTATGTACTGTATGTTCTCACACTAAATTATTTGTGAGATACAGTTCATTATTATGAGATGCAGAAAATATGAAGTCAAGTCTCACAAGAATGGATCCTTGTCAAGGAAGACGAGTGGTTGCACTTCCCGGATATTATCAGCATTGTTACAGATGATCCTAGCCAGACTGGTCTTGCGAATCTCGTGTAACTGTTCTGAAAATCAGAAAGCATATAATGGTATCAGGAAGAGTCAGTAAATAGGTCACAAATAAAAGTAAAACAGCTGTAATGGATGTAGTAGTTTTTTCTATGTGTTTCACTAGGTAGCAGCACAGTCAAGCTTCATGACAGTCTAGGTAGCAGATGCGCATACACATGTTCGGAGGATGGTTTCTGTAGTCAAAATAGCGACCTTTCTTGAGAGTATTCTACCGAAGAGCAGAGTTCTATTGTGCATTTTCTTTTTTTGTGAGCAAGAGGACTCAATGCAAAGCATATTCACAAAGAAATGTTTCCTGTTTACTGTGGGAAGTGTTTGTCAAGTAAAGCAGTTCACAACTGAGCTGAGAAATTCTCTCAAGGATGTTCAAAAGTCGCAGATGATGCCCAACCAGGTTACCCTGTTGAGATTGCCACAGAACGAACTGTGCAATGGGTGGAAGAGTTGATTTGAGCTGACAAGAGGATAGCGATAGACAGGGTAGCAACTGCACTAGGGTGTTCCCATGGTTTAGCATATAGCATAATGCATGATCATTTAAGTTTCAAAACGTGTGGGAATGGTGCCAGAGAACTGAAGGATTGGCAATAAATGAACTGAATGGGTCCGTCCTTTGCAACATCTCTTACAGTACGCAGATGAACAAGAAGATATGCTTAACAGGATTGTTACTGAGGACGAATCATGGGTGCATCGCTACCAACCTGAATCAAAGAATGCTTCAATGCAATAGAAACTTTCCAGTTCAACTTCAACCAAAAAGTTTAAGCTTACACCATGAACTGGGATTCTCAGGAAGTATGAGACTGTTAGCCCATTTTCAGAAGTGCAGTGAAAATGCGAATTCTGCATCTTACTGTGAAGTTCTGTTTAGGCTTCAGCATGCAATTGTCAGAAAACATCCAGGCCAACTGGCAAGTGGCTTCATCATGACAATGCCACGCCCCATACAACTTGAGCAACCCAGGACAGAATTCAAGAACTACAGTGGGAACTTCTTGAACATCCACCTTACAGCCCAGACTTGGCCCCTTAATAACCACCTTGGTGGGAAATATTTCACTGGCGATGAAGAGGTTGAAGTGGAAGTGTGGAAGTGCCTGAGACAACTATCAAAAAATTTCTATGCTGCGGGTTTCGACACACTGGTAAAGCAATGGGACAAATGTATCAATGTTGGTGGAGGATATGTTGAGAAATAAATGTTTTCTCCACGTTTGAATATCACATGTTTTACGTTTTATATCAATTTGTGACCTATTTACTAACTCTCCCTTCTATATAAGTAGCTGACGGTACATTGTAACGTAAGTTATTATGGTCACAATGTTGGACTAATATTAGTGCAGAATGATGAAAAGATAGGGCACAATATAATAATGTCCCCTTTGAAAGAGGAGTATATTTGTGCAGAATTTATTTCCATGCTCTTTATAAATAGGAGAATATCAGACTCAATCGAAATATGGTTTGCAACTAAACACGTTTCATCTATGATTACATATAAACTGAATAATTCCATGATTGAGCAAAAGCATCGCCGAAAATTTGATTGTCACTTTTATGGATCCTGAATGTTCATTACTGTATTCAGGCAAATCTGTTACTCATCTGTATCTTGAATTGGTTGAATGAAGCCCAAATCTTCACTTTATTGTTTTAATATTCATATTAATATTATCCCATGTCTAAGTCTTTGTAGTGGTCCCATCCCTTCAAATTTTTAGACATAAACTTCGTACAAACTTCTCATTTAAACCATGCTTACTGCATGCCCCATCTATTTGAACCTACTGTTTTGATCACCCTTATGTTACTTGATGAAGCGTTCTAATTTGGAAGCTCGATGTTATGCACTATGCCCATCATCCTATTATTTTCCCTCTCAGAGGTCTGAATAATCTCCTCAGCACGTTGTTCTACCTTCTTCTCTTAAATTGTAGTCTTTTGTGTATTTCTAATATCTACATTTTGGATATGAAGCAGGACAGGGAATTCTTTTCAACACTCATCCACGCTGACAATGGGGCCCACTCTCAAAATTCCTATTCAATAGGGCTCCTTCTCCAGAGGAAAAGTGACTTGTATGTGATAACCATTCACCTCCATCTAGTGCCAAGGTAAAAAAAGAATTCAGCTTTACCTACAGTCCCTGATGGGATATACTGGTGTGGTGTTCAGGAACAACATTTGTCAAGCATATGAGAAGATTTGAGCCAAGGACCACTGGTTTACCTTTGGAGAATGAGGATGGAGGCAGGTCATTCTCATACCAGTAGCGATCGCCCCGGCGCAAATAATGGAACTGTCGTCCTAGCAGACAGCCGAAAGTGGGTCCTATAACAGAGCCCTCGGTTGGCGTTTCTCCAAGAGCTCCAGTAAACAGGTCAATATCACTCACATTCCTACAGAAACATAAATATGAAATGTGCCATACAGTATATACCAGGGGAGTTTCATGCAACAGAATAAGGTAGTTACAATTTTATTAGATTTTCACTATCATTACCTCATTTAAATGAAAACATAACAATGTTCTTCTGGAGGGCTCTTGCTAATTACAGTTTCATATTTACTTTCTGAAGGCTTTATTTCACCCAACTTCTCCTACATTTTCACATCTGCTTAGGAGATAGGACCTTCTACTTGACAATGACTTTGAAATTAGACTTAATGTCTTGTAAAAAAATATGGGTAAGACTAAGTTATGTTTAGTTAACAGAAGCACCTGTATACTTTACGGAATGATGACACGACGTGAAGTGACATTACATCAGTAAGCTCCTGGAAGCTGGTCACAGATGGCAGGCCACAGAACAGTCTCCAGTGTATGTATCCAGGCAACCCATGGTCCCTGCCATGCTGTATAATCTGGGCAGCAAGGTCCAGTCCATTGCCTGTGTTAACCAGTTACAGAAACTGTGTGTGCTTTACTCCACTTCCCATGTGTCTTCATGGTGTGATGCTTAGGTTCAGGGACAATTTTGCCTTCATATTATTTCAGGGAACAGAGTACTTGAGAAGCTAATAGATGCTCAGTTGGTTAAGAAATTCCCACATTTATGGAACTCAAAATTCAATTGCCATGTTCACAATAGGCCATGATTGGTTTCCTTCTTGAAACAGATGAATTCAAATCACATTCAAAGTAAATGCTGTCTTACTTTGTGTTTTTCCAACCAAAATATTATAGACATTTCTAATCTGCCACATTTATGCTACATTTCCTGTCCATTTCACCTTTTATGATTTGATCACCCTAACAATACTTGGTGAAGATCAGATAGAAAGTATGAAAATTCTTATCACACAAATTTCTAAACCCTTCTGTCATACTTTTCGGTACCAGGACTATGAAAATGACCACTTAACTTGATCTAATGCAAGATAGTGGAATGCATGGACCTTTACATGTATGTTCCCTGTACAACTTCATGATATATTGTTGTGTCACTTTCTTTATAGTAATAATTATCTATAGTTAACAGAACCACTGGACAGAGCAAATTTAAATAAAAAATTGACAAACTTCAGAAACCCACAGTTACCTGGGAATTTAAGGTAACAGCATTTGAGCAACTGGATAAAGTATGCATGGATGGGAACAGAAATGGTGACTCACGGTAGAGGAAAATCAAGGAAAATTTACAAATATCAGCTGAAAAATGTTCTAGGTTTTGAAGAATAAAATAAAGGACGGTCATGTTTTGATGATGAATGTAAAGAAAAGACCACTATCAGAAAAAGATAGAAATAAAATGCTTGATAGAACAGCCAACAGAATATTGGAAGAATATAGGATAGCCAGAAATAAATCAAAGAATATGTGCCCTAGGAAAAAGAAAAAATGTTTCAGGAAAACATACTGCAATGTATTCGGGATAAATTTGGAATAAACGAAAGAAGAAGTGCTATGAAAACATTTGTAACATTAAACATGCTTTCCAACTGAGGACGAACATGAGCCAAGACAAGTTGGGAATTTTAGTCACTGGTAACATAGAGATACTAACCAGATGAAAAGATTGTTTTGAAGAACACCTGAACTCTAATGTAACTAGAAACTTAGAAGACAGTGGTAACATTTATTACTCCCCAGAACTAGAAATATTAGAACCAATAACTAAGATGGTGTATTATGTGATCAAAAACCTTAAAAACAGAGGAGCCCCAGGTAAAGGTGGCATTAGTGACGATTTGATTAAGAGTGGAGGGCAGAGACTGTGGAAAGAATTTTATGAGTTAATCCAGACAATCTGGAACACTGAACACTTTCCTGAAGATTTGAGAACAGCCATTATCTGTCTTACACACAAGAAGGGTAGCAAGTTAATATGCAACAACTACAGAGGCATGTCCCTTCTAAATGTCACCTGTAAGGATTTCACCGCCATCCTTGCCAATTATATTAAACCCTTTGCTGAGAACTTACTATGTGAATACCAATGTGGCTTTCACAAAGGACACTCCACAATGGAACATATCTTCACAATACAGCAAATCCTGGAAGAATGTTACGAGCAAAATATAAATATCCACCAGCTCTATATAGACTTCAGACAAGTTTTCAGTAGTATTACAAGACAGTTTATTTAAGAGGTCATGGCTAAATTCTAAATTCCATTTAAATAATTAGTCTCAGTAATATGCCCTTGAAAAGACATGCAACAATGTTAAAATTCAAAACAAATTCTCAGCCAGTTTTATGACTAATACAGGCATGAGACAGTGCCCTTTTTAACATTCCCTAGGAAATAGTTCTTAGGGAAATACATGTGAACCCAGGCAGCAAAATTTTCAATAGAACGTGGCAGATACTGGCATATGTGGATGACATTGCCATCCTAACCACCAGTACAAATACTTTAAATGAAGTCCTTGAACAAATGCAGGCAACATCTTCTTCTACTGGGTTAATAATCAATACTGAGAAAATCAAGTACATGCAAGGTTATGGAAGAAGTGGAATGATGATAAAGTGCTTTGCAATAGGTGAGAAGAAGAGGTCTCGTCTTTCAAATATCTCGGCTCTCTCATAATGGGTAACAATGACTTTGCTGTAGATATAACAAAAAACTGCTGGAGGCAACAGATGTTTCTATACCCTTGGAAGCATCCTCAGAGCAAGATATATATCCAGGAAAATCAAAACGAATATGTATAACACATCTATTCTCCCTGCTGTCCTTTCTGGTAGTGAAACCTGGACACTTACAGAGAGATCAACAGCAGCTCTCATGTCCAGGGAAAGGAAAATTTTAGGAAGTATATATAGCGTTGTAAACATTAATAGCACATGGCAAATAAGATCTAATGGGGAATTAGGAAATCTATATAATAGAGCAGACATTATGGCTGAGATCAAATCTAGAAGAATAGAATGGCCAGGACATGTTTTGAGAATGGAGAGCAGCAGGGTACCACAGTAAAATTCTGGATGGCAGACCTGAGGGGAAAAGTAGCACTGGGAGACAGAGACTAAGATGGCTGGATGATGCTTTCAATTATTTACAAAATATGGGAGTAAGGCAATGCAGAAAGAAGGCTAAAGATAGACAAGAGTGGACAGGAATAGTGAGGGAGGCAAGGTTAAACTTAAAAGCACCATATAGCCAAAGTAAAAGAAGAAGGGCTATGTACCTTCATTAGAGTCTTGAAACATGTGGTTTGTCATGACTTCATTAATGAATTCATCCTCTCTCTGTGCAGGTGCATGCAGCAACCTTTGCAGCACTTTATCCAGTCCACCTGGCTCATACAGTTGGAATGGAGCATAGAATGTCGACATGATGGTCTTGTCAGTCGAAATGCGACCTGCCTGTAATAATACATTGTGAGATTTGACTAAGTAGGGTCTAGGGGCAGTAGTCAATTTTTAAGTGCAAAACATTATGTTTAATTGAATAGTAATGAACGTAGAGGCCCAGAAGTGCTATGATCTTTTGATAATACCCATAATGATGGTGAACAGATGGAATATCTTGTTTTGTATAGGATGTATATAACATGAATATAATAACCTTAAGGCCAAACGAATGTTTTCACCTTGAAATTTTAGGAGACATATGAATTTTCCTAAAGGTATGCAATTGGACACATTACCAGCACCCCTGAAGGCGATATGGCCAAGGGATGCTTAAAACGTTGCCAGCCAACACTGTTTTAATTTACTGAAATAATTAATCTTTTTTTTTTCTTTGGCACTATAGCCCCAGTGGGCCTAGGCCTACCTCCATGAACTTCTCCGTTCACTTCGGTTTTTCTAGATCTTACACATTCGGTAGGACTCCTTGGGCAGGTGATCAGCTTGTCGCAAGGCCTCTACCTGTACACAAACACAGAAAAACGCACACACACAAACTAAACATCCATACCCTGAGTGGGATTCAAACCCACGACCCTGGTCTCTGAGCGAGCGAAGACAGTACATGCCTTAGACCGCACAGCTACCATGACCGACAATTAATCTTTTACTGTACAGATTTACCACAATTTGTTTTTAGCCAAATATCCTCTCAGTCCTTCTTGGATCTGGTTGACAACTAAGTTACTCTCACAGCCCTGACTGCATTCTACAGTTCCTATTCCTGCCAGTTATCTTATGAATTTTTCTTCTTGCATTTGTCCATTCTCTAAAACATAGATAATCAGTTTTTTCTCCAAATTCTCACTAATTTGTAAGGCATTGGTCTCATATGTACTGGGGGTTACATGGCCAAGGTATAATCTATAATCTTCAATTAATCTGTTTTTCTTTGCACAAGTGCACGGCCCCAAATTCATGACAATTGTTCCTACAAAACGGAAAGAAGAATAAATCTTCATTTCAATGGTATGCATGCAATTGAAAGCATGAATAATAATATTACTGGAAACTTACCACTATGAAATTACATCAGCCACTTTCGCACATAAAAACTTACTTTGCTGCTGTGATATTTGTTGCTGGGTTGTGTTCAATAAGCATTTGTTTTCATGAACATATGCAGTGCAATCTTCCTGAGGTGTAGCACATGCAATATGCCATCAGACTTTCCAAAGCGGCTTGTAGAGGTATTCTGGTTATATTACCCTCATTTACTACATTAAACTTTTATGTATTGTAGCCAATGTATTTTCACACTAACTCCTCATTTTGAGATTTGAAATTGAGAAGCTATTTCAAGGAAATAGCGGCTCCGGTCTAGAAAACCGAAATTAACGGCCATGGGGATTTGTTGCGCTGACCATGTGACACCCTCTATCTACTAAAGCTGGCACTAACTTCGCCGACAAGCGGTCATTATAGTTCGCGTGCAGACTAAAACCACAGGTTTTTTTTTTTTTGTATCTTTGAGCTGTCCAAAGAGATTATAGTCTGAAGGGGCGAGATCTGGGCTGTAGGCAGGGTGTTCCAGCACCGCGAAACCCAAATGGTTAATGGTTTAAACGGTCTGGCCGGCAATGTGTGGGCATGCATTGTCATGCAACAACAACACTTTCTTCGACAATAGGCCTCGGCATTTGGTGCGAATTGCTGGCTTCAGATTGTTGACCAGCAAATCACTGTATCTTGCACTGTTGATCATACACCCTTTTTCCATGTAGTCTTCCAATATAAGCCCTTTTGAGTCCCAAAAAACGGTTAGCATCTCCATTCCCGTGGAAAATTGAGTCTTGAATTTCTTCTTCGTTGTCAATACTGGGTGTTTCCAAGCCATACTTTGGCTTTTGGATTCTGGCTCATAGTGATGGACCCACCGATGAATTTCAGCCCCTAACACACTTTCCAACCAGAGAAATCGGATCACTGTTCTTTGTTCCTCCTTGGTGCACACTGCTAGGGGAGTGGCCATGTTTACACTGTCATAGTATCAAGGAAAATGATGTGATCAAGGTTAAACTTTGATCACATGACCACAGTAGTACTAACTCTAAGCATGCATGCGCAGAAGGCAGTGTGACAAGCCTAAAGACGTGTTATGGTGAAAGTGCAGATAATTTCTGACTTTCTCCCGTAGTATCTTAGCATACTAATAGACCCACTGGGCCTAAATAATATTCTATTCCATTAACAACCTAGTTACTGCCCCAACCATCTGTAACTAATTTCGGGATGCATTAGTACCCATCTGTAGATTCATCTGAAGAAGAAATCCCTTACTGTCATTGAACCAGTAGGGTCATCTTTGACATAAGAAGAGTCTGCAACTCAACACAAGGTCACCTACCCATAGGTAATTCTAACGTAGACTCAAGAAGAAGGGACTCACATTGTCAAACATGTTGAGGCTCTTTGGTATGAGAGATGCAACAAACCACATTGCAGCTGCTGCCACACTGTTAGCGATACCAGAATTCACATTGATGTCATATCCTGTAAAATGGCCCGAGGCTTGAGGCTGCAAACCATACTGGTCCATTGTGTTCTGCAAATACATATGCAAAAGTTTTTCTTAACCTGAACACATGTTACAATCTATGGATTTCAAAAACACACATCATCATTAACATTTGTCTGTCCTCCATCCCCTCTATTTCTCCACCATTTCTTAAAAATTTTCTTGACTTATACAGATATCAGATACTGAAGTATTAATCTTAAATAAATTTAACCAGTTTTAATGCCGTATGAACAAAAATATCTTTTCACAGGCCATTATTCTATTAATGAAGCAGCCATATTAGTCCAGTGTGTCACAGTGTTAACTGTATTCAAATTCACTGAACACCAACCAAGTACAGATGAGATAAGGTTCACGTTAAAAATTATATTTAGACTGTTTAATGTAATGTACATATTAAAAACTCAGTCTAATATAGGGACTTTTTGTTGTATTTGTTACTGAAAACTTTCTTCAGGAAACCGTCCTCCAGGGGTGTCATACTGTTGGGTTTAAGACTCTCACAGTGTGACTATGATGTGTAATGTACTCATATATTGGGATGTAATGCTTTGTAGTTTGGTAATAGTTCACTGACGTTTTGGAGGAACATAATGATTCCAACTTCAGGTTCAAAGAGTAAGCCAAGCAAGCAGCCAGCAGGAATAAGGTGGCATGAAAAGTTGCTTGCTTCTTGCTGATTATATTGCTGAACTTCTACAGGACTGCACAGCATTATATTCAAGAAGATATTACTCATAGTGTCATAAGATTCTTGACCTTAACAAAACTACTGATTATATGAGATACGTTAGAAGTTTCAGAATTCTCTATTATGGTATTACGTCTGTGTCGTGTCTGTCACTCACAATAACTTCTGAACCAATTAATGTATTTTTATTTAACTTGATATGAGCATCACCCCTTTGGAATTTTAATGCCCTACCACCAATCACTTCAATGTCACATGACTTAATATTGACCGTGAGTCTTGAAATACTGTGTGGCACTTATTCCTATGTTTAATTATGACCCACAACATGAAACCATATATGAGAGTGCATTTAGAATTTTTGGTACAGAGGTGTCTGGTTATTCATCCCTACAGCGCATGTGCATGTGACTAACTATGAATTTATACCTATACGACACCCCCGAGAATGGCCTAGACAGTCTGAATTTGTTGGGTATCAAATGAAGTTAATAAAGTGTCTATAGGCCTACTAAACCGAGTTATTTAAAATCGTACTCACCTCCAGCTAATACCGAGGTCAAGGAAACATGGATCTGTACATCCACTCCCCCATACATCTTCATGGCGCAAGTGCTTGATTAGAGAAGTACAGGCACAAATTCACCTTTTACTTCATTTAATAATTGTACTGCACTAGTAGGCCTAAATGTAACTAAAATCATTACAGGACGTAACAGTAGAAATCTAAATCCTAAATAGGGGTCGTGTTGTTTACACCCCCATCCTGTACCGAGTTGCCAGCATTAGTACAATAAAATTACAACTGCTAGTACATATTAACCGAAGTGAACGGAGAAGTTCATGGAGGTAGGCCTAGACCCACTGGGGCTGTAGTGCCAAGTCCTACATAGCAACAAATTATAGAACGATTAATGAATAATAAACTGAAAAGGATTTCGAAGAAAATGGTCCTGGCTTAATTTAAGATAATATCCCACAATCTGTCTGAAGATACTGAGGAAAACCGCGAGCCTCAGGCGGGATAACCGGTCTCCAGGCCGAGGTTTGGATCCAGGGCCGCCGGATCTGCAAAAAGGAGGGGCTCACCACTGGACTGCGAGAGTCGTTCTTTTTCCACTGAAGCAGACCAAAAATAACTTCACTTCCTGGCTTCTCCTCAGGCAGTATGTCTATTATCTTGAAATATATCGCATTTTCCTGTGTTTGTTTGTTTACAGATTCCCCCCCCCCTTTTACAGTTTTACTTTTCAGATTTCATCTCAGAATGGAACCTGCAGGAACCCACCTGACCCAGCACGACGGGCAGGAACTCTGTGTACGTGATGTGCTGTACCTCTGCCGCTACAATGCGTCGTGCCTCCTGGAACAGCGTCTCATCTCCCCAGTGAGGGTTGAGACGTTGAAGGGCGGTGGCCAGGCGGTTATGTTCTCGCATCCACAGCGTGTGCAGCGTGGCCAGCCCCACGTGTTCGTTCACACGAACGTCTCCCGCCTTGAAGCACCTGAAAACAAGTCCGCACATAGCCCCGGGTTCTGACGAAAGGCAGGCAGGACACGAAGGGATGGGAGCGGAGAAAAGGATACACAACTTTAGACGGCAATCTGAAAGGGCGGATATCACTTGGGAAACTTGCGCATAGGTGAGAAAGCAGTCACTCACTCACTCACTCACTCACTCACTCTTAGAGCTGAGTCCTTCTTGAGAAGCCGCCAATTGTGCAGCTACTCAAGAACTTCCCCCATCCTACCTCAACCCGAAGGTTTATTACCGTGTTCTTAAGGGCAATCCACTGGTCCCTGTCCTGAGCCAGATCAATCCAATCCATCCCATCCCATCCTACCTCTCTATGATCCATTTTAATATTGTCCACCCACCTACGTCTTCGTCTTCCCAGTGCTCTACTCGTATTTCCATCTGGCTTTCCCACCAATATCCTATATGCGTTCTTCTTATTCTTCTCCTCCTCTTCCTCTTCCTCCCCCCATTCGTGTTACATGCCCTGCCCATCTCATACTACTTGACTCGATCATTATGTGAAAGAAGTGAAGAGTTAAATGTTGCCTCCCCGTTATATATTGATTTACCGCATTTTGTGCAGAGAACAAGGTGAGGCGACCTGTAGTAGTGCGCTTATAATGTGCTGAATCTCTTCTCGAATATCTTATTTCGAAATTAATATTTATGAGTGTCTTCGATAGACATTTAATTTTTAACACTATTACATTTTTTCATTTGTAGTATTTGATGAAAACTTTAAAAAGATTATGAGAGGAATGTTCCCACAGAGATATTGGGTTTTCGGACTTTATCCATCGTCCTGGTTTTAAGATAACTAATAAAAACACGTTTCGGAAACTGGATCTGTTTCCGTCCTCAGGTGAGGAAAAACATCTATTCTGTCCGAAAAAACTAATATCTCTGTGTGTTATACACCATCGTCAGAATCCTATAGTAACTACATGAAAAAAGGTCTCAGAATATTTGCGAGTGAAAGAATACAGTAGCTAGAACACCAGGAAAAAACACATAAATTTAATTTTCTGTTCCAGAAATTACTTAAAATAAACCCAGCCAATTTTCAACAATGCCAATTAATAGAGAGGTTTCGGGTGGAGGAACAGTGTTTAGACAACACGCACAACAGCCATGTCAGACAACTTGTCGCTAAAGCACGGCGTTTGACATACAGAGTCAATTATGAAGGGTGATAAATTTTGCCCTGAAGGGCCGAATGAGAAGTTCCATTTGTTTTTCTGTCCCGGAAAGAAATCATATTATGCCATTTTGTTGTACTTTTTATGTACTTTGAAACCTTCAGAAACTGATTATTATCCAGTTTTCCGTATATGATTCACTGTCAGCACGCACCAAACTAACGCGAGTCTAAACTAGTCTTCGTGACTCTACATTAAGCACAAAACACTAGAACCCCGTCATTCTCCTCACGCGTACCACCATACACGTGATGCACGTAATATGCATTTTATGTGCAAGTTTTGTCTGGAATTTTTCTTATTGTCATTATGAAATTTCGGGATACCATAATAACAGAGTGACAAAGTTAACAATTTTCCTGAACATAAGTTATGTAGGAGGTCAAGAACGAGCGAGCAGACTTTCTTCCAGTGTATCGTGTGTATTCGCTGAGTATTAATGGTATTTTATACGGATGCATGAAATGCAGTATACTATATGAAAAGGAGGATTAATCATTGACTATTTTCAGGTGTTATTCGTGACAGATGGCGTTAAAACTCGGCCTCGAACTATCATATTCTAACACGCTGGACTGGAAAGGAATGTGGGTTAAATCTGGGGGGAGCTTATGTAACATTTGACGAGATTTCACATTAATTTTCATGGAGTGTTATACAAATCTCTGTGAATTGTTGACTGCGGAATATTGTTGCTCCAGCATCAAAAGATAGCGTTTCTAGAATCCAGTTAGACTCAATCGCATGTGATATTGTTCGCGTCGAGTTAATTGTTAATCATCGGTTATTAGAGGGGGCATGCGGTAGCGTAGTTGGTTGAGGCACTAAGCTACAAGTCGGAAGGTCGCCGGTTCAAGTCCCGATGAGGTCACCGGATTTTTTTCAATTGACCTAATCCTTCCAGCCGCACTATAGCCCTGGGGTCGACTGAGCCTCTAACATAAATGAGTAGCAGGAATATTCTTGGAATATTCTTGGGGGTAAAGGGCGGTCGGGGCGTAGGGCTGATAACCTTGACGCCATCTATGAGCCGATTGTCTAGAAAATGTGGGAGCCTCAACATCTCACAACCCTATGGGCCTCCACGGCCTGGTACAGGCATACCTTTACTTTACTTGTACTTTACATGGGTTATGAGATTGCAAGGACCGCTATACATTGTATTCATTTCAAATGCGTGACGATGAGTCTGAACATTCGTAGGCGAAAAATATCCGTAGAAAGAAACGAGAACGTGAGCCTCTAAGGGAGCTCGAAGGTTTGTCTGCCTCTTACCTGTTGGTGCCGTTGAGCCGGCAGTCAGCACTGTTATCGCCAGCAGGGAGCAGTTGCTTCCCCCCGTAACCAGTCTGTGTCTTCATCCGACCTCCATCGAATGTTCGCAGCACATTTGCTTCTTCTCTGGAACTTCCGTACACCATTGATGCATCCAGAAATGATGTCACTTGGTTCAATTGCTCTCTGGGTCCTGGAATACATGGAGAATGCAACTAAATGTCTCTTCAATTACTCTATATGAACTTATAGATGTCATGTATGCATGTTAGTCGTTATTCTATTAGCTCTTGTGGACGTGTTTTTGTGTAAAACTATTTGTACTTTAATAACTTAATTGCTACTTGAAATTGAATGCACTGCAGGCAGCAGACACTGAATTCATCTTCTTAATCTTGCCTGGCAGATCAGGTCTTCTAGTTTGTTCCCACGTCAGAACTAATCCGATACCAGTAATTATAAAACTTAGAGACAGTTGAAGGCCGCGCCATAGCTCAAGCGGTTAGTCGCTGGCTTCCCACCGCGGCGGCCCGGGTTAGATCCCGGGGCTGGTCAAGTGGGATTTGTGGTGGACAAAGTGGCGCTGGGGCAGGTTTTCTCCGAGTACTTCGGTTTCCCCTGCCAATCTTTATTCCATCAATTGCTCCACAATCACCCTCACCTATCATCTGGGGCTGGTACAATAGGCCAGAAGTGGCCGCAGTACAAAGGACTTAGTCCCATCCCACTAGCAATAAAAAAACTATGAAACTTAGAGACAGTCGATAGGACTCCTAGCACGGAGGACCAGCCCGTCGCAAGGCCGCTACCTACACAGGAAAACAAATACCATGACATAGATTCATGCCTCTAGTGGGATTCGAACTTACGATCACACTGTTCGAGAGGAAGAAGACAGACTCCACGGCCGCTATGAACTGTTCTTCCTTGCCACTGGTTCAGGTCCCAGGAATGAAAATACGTGACATTACACATCTTTTCTTTTATTTATCGCGTAGCGCCGCAAGATGGAGCCGGGATAGGCTAGTCGGTTTAGCGACTGTCTACGGGCTGAACGACCGAGGGGCTTGGTTCGAGTTCCGGCAGGGTCAAGAATTTTCTCTTCTCCACGTCGTCCTTGCTGGCTCTGGGGCCCACCTAGCCTCATATCCAATGTGTACCGGGAGCTCTTTCTCCGGGGGTAAAGCTGCCAGGGCGTGAGGATGACCACTCACCTCCAGCTAGTGCCGAGGTCACGAAAATGTGAATCTATACATCCACTTCCCCATACGCCTTCATAACATAGCGCTTAGCTAGTTAAGCACAGCGTCAACTTTACTTCAGCACCGCAAGATAAGGCGAAATTTATATTTCACACTAATATTAATAAGCTTTCTTTTCTACGCCGGGAACTAGGCTAGGCTGTCTACGGATTCTATTTGTTTTCCTCAGTTCCTCCAGGCGAATATCGGAATAGTAACACGATTAACCCACGGCCAGTTCCTTCCACTTCATTCTTCATCAATCATTCTACTATTCCCCATTATGTGGACACTGACATTGACGTGGAATTAACCGCAAGAAAGGAGTTCTCTACAGTCTTCATCTGTTTCAGGTGGTAGTATTTACTTACCGTTGTTATGGCAACTGAACACTGCAGCATCGACTGGCAGCGAGATTGGAAATGAATAAATAGGAAGTTGCTGCAAGAGGTCTTGGTCAATTTTGAAATATATCAGGATTTGACTTGTGGGAAGGGAAAGCCACAATAAATCTCATTGTTGTTAGAAGATCTCCAGACAGAGTTTCAGATCTAGAGCCTCTAGAATAGGAAGCAGAGTTCTAACGGCTATAGCCACTGGCTTTGTATGATATCTCCAGAGTAACAGGAAGCCTTCTAGACATGTGCCAAGGCCTGAAGTGTAATTTGAGATAATTATCACCTTGAGGTTTTCAACGTCCTGGAATATCAGGCAATCTTCTAGAAATGTACTGAGACGTAACGTGTAACCTGAGCTACCTAGGGTGCAGCCTATCCGTGGGGCTGTTCCAGACCGAGCATACTCTTCACATTTCTCCCCGCTCTTTCCATGTATGGGATCATCCTCCGGCAGACGAATTGGGAAGCACTCCGGGTGGAAGTCGCTGAAGTTAACACTGCAGCACTTAAGGCGCCTCCCTTGGAATCCTGAAACACGACGATAACTGCCATGTTTCTTCCGTTGCGAGCCCTGACCTCGTCGCTGCGTCTCGTGACGTTATCTCGGTGGACAGAACATGAAGGTTCGTTTAGAATCACATGTTTTGAAGCATTATAACTGAACACAGACATCAAGGCAGACCAGTCCCTGGGAGCTGCCAAGGCTGGCTCGCAAATTACTGTCAAGATTATGAATATGCTCAGGAGTCTGAGTGTCAATTCAAAAAATAGTTTTAATGCAAGAAACTTATAATTGACATTCGTTAATATAAATTTCTTTATTACACAAGCATTCCATCACACGTGGTGTGCTGGGTGCGGTATCGATTCTGACAAGTGAAATGTTAGCTCAGCAAGTTGGTGAAGACATTTTCTTCTCGAGATCAGCAGTGGATGTGAATGAGTAGTAAGTAAATCCATAGATGGAGGCGAACCGGAAGATTTTAGATGGTAGGTAAGACAGACTGTGACAGCATAGACAGCGCTCAAGCTGACCTCATGGGGCAGTTGGCTCGAGAAGAAAACTACGGCGACGTTAGGCTGTGGTGGTGGCGGTGATGGCGGTGGCGGTGGTGGCGGTGGCAGTGGTGGCAGTGGTGGTGGTGGCAGTGGTGGCGGTGGCGGTGGTGATGATGATGGTGATGGTGGTGTTGAGTATTATAATAAGGAAGTAAATAGTAGCTTTGGCGATATAATTATTCACCCTTACTGGCGTAACATAGATGACCCCAGGAGCCACGAAGTTAAAGAGCTTCAACGGCTTCAGTAGTGGGACATGCATATTTTATCCGTTTCGCATTGTTGTGTGACGTCACTATGACCTGTTTCCTTTTTTGTTGTTTTCTGGTGAGGATTCATAAAGCTTCTCGTGGTGGGTAACACGACAGCTTTATCTTACCTAGAGGAGAGATCACACCCGGAGTGGAGCTGAAGCCCCGAGAAGAGGGGGGGGGTATAAACGAATCAGATGAATATGGAGTAAAAAGGAAGGTCTAAAGGCCTGAAGATATGAGACAAGCAAGAGAGATACGCAATGAATAAAAGTAAGGAAAGAAGATAAAGATGGATGTTAAAAACGTTCGGGAAATAAATGAGGAATAAAACACGTTAGTAAGACAAATAGGCACGGAATAAATGAAATGAGGGAATGAAGGGGATAGGTCGAGACAAGAGAGTGAAATAAATGAGAGAAGTAGAGCATTCTTGACGAAAATGTTAGAAAAGAGAAAGGGACACGAACTAATTGGAAACAATGGAGTAGAAACTGAGAAGAAATTTCGCAAGAAGAGGGCAAAATAAAAACGAGGTGTTGGTACCTGCCATCTGCGGTGTGTGCGCCATGTCATGGTAGATAAACTCGCCCCAGACCGCGGTTATGGCCATGAGGTGGGGGTGTGGGAGGTCCTCGTCCTTGTGTACGGCGAGAGAGACCTCGCGCGGGCTGGGCAGGGGGTTGTGGCCGCTACCGCGCGGCAGGCTCACCCCGTCACTGTACTGTGCGGGCAGAAACCGCAAGTAACGTGTGTTGGCCTTGCCCCAGTGCGGGTTCTGCACGTTGTTGCAGTAACCAGAGAAGGCGCGGTATTTGCGCGGCTGGCAGGGGAAGTCCACCTCCAGTGGGCAGTGGTCGCCCAGTGAGGTACCCCTCACATCCATCATCGGCAGGCCGAAGCTCACCTGGTCACGGGAAAGTTTGAACCTGGTAGACAATTTCATTCTTAATTAGCTGCGTGAATCTGCCATTGGGATTTCTCCAAGAAGTTTGTAGAAGTTGGCATGTATTCGGGAGCTGCCTCACTCGATTCTAGGACTTCAACATGATGAAGACAGTGGAGTATATTCACGACCATTTTACACTAATTCGTGATAGTGCCTTGAAGCAGATAGCGATCGACTCTTCCAAAATCCACCTTATCTGAAGGTAGGAGGCCTTCACTAAATTTGCCGGAAAATCCAGATTTTAAGCACATGGACCTACAATAGAGTCCACTTAGAGTCATGAATGGATAAACAGGCTGCAAAGAACGCCAATGGAGAATTTTGGTAACTGCATTATGCATTGTATCCTAGCTAAACGTGAGCCGGAATAGCTCAGTCGGTACAGCGACTGGCTACGGGCTGGACTACAAAGAGTTAGGAGTTCGAGTCCCGGTTTCGTCAAGAATTTTCTCTTCTCCATGTCGTCCAGACCGGGTCCGGGGTCCACCCAACCTCCTATACAATTGATACCGGCAGCTATTTCTCCGGGGGTAAAGCGGACGGGGCCTGAAGCTGACCACTACTCCAACTAGTCAAGAAATTTGGATCTGTACACCCACTCTTTCATACGCCTTCATGGTGTAGTGCTTAATTAGTTAAGCACAGGGACAACTTTACCTTTACTTTACCCTAGCTAAACTCGTAAACAATGAGGGGCCTCTCTTTGTATTCCTCACCGAATGTTGCTGAGGCGCTCAGACAAGAGACCGGAGAAGGGCAGAACACTTACCACGGAAGAGGGAGATAAGCATATAAATTGTTGTCGACAAACGCGGAAGGAAGAGCCCGAGCGGGGAGACATAGGTCTATATGGAAAGACAATATTAAACCGTAGGTCGTATATGGTAAGAAGGCGTGGGCTACATTCGTCTGGCTCAGGACAGAGACCAGTGGCGGGCTTTTGTGAACAATGTAACGAAATTTCTGGTTCCTTAAAGAGAAGTTTCTCCAGTAGCTCGGAAACTACGACATTTTCAAGAAAAACACTGAAGCATGGATTTTGACAACTGTACATTATTAACATACATCTGTTTATAAACTCTTTATAAGTTAACAGTGAGGACATTACACATTTATTAATTACAGGCCAATTTGATAAATTTAACAGCGTTGGAATCTAATCGTGTGTGCAAACACAACTAATTTAAGCCTCTACGATCATTACGTTGCAGTTCCTGTTAGTATTTTAAGAAAAGATAAAGTTAAAATTGTCCCTGTGCTTAATTAACTAAACGATACGCCATAAAGGCGTATGGAGGAGTGGAGATATATATCCACATTTTCTTGGGCTCTGAATTAGTTGGAGGTGAGTGGTCGGTTTCATGCCCCGGTCGCTTTAACCCCGAGGAAAGAGCGTTCGCTAACAATTGTATAGGAGGTTGGGTGGACCTCAGAACCGGTCTAGACGAGAAAATTTTTACTCTACCGGAACTCGAACTCCCACCCCTCTGTCGTCCAGCCCGTAGCCAGACGTTATACCGACTGCGTTATCGGGGACAGCGCAGCTGGTACAGCGACTGGCTACGGGCTGAACCACCGAGAATTCGGATTTCGATAGCGCATTCGGTATGGCGACTGGTTAGGGGTTGGACGACAGAGGGGTCGGAGTTCGAATCCCGGTAGAGTCAAGAATTATTCATTCTCAATGTCGTCCAGCCTGGCTTTGGGGCTCTGCGACTCCTGTGGGTACCGGAAACACTTTCCCCGGGGATAAAGCGGCCGGGGCGTGAAGCTGACCACTCACTTCTAACTAGTGCCGAGGTCAAGAAACGTGGAGCTATACATCCACTCACCCATGCGCCTTCATAGCGTAGTGCTTAGTTAGTTAAGAACAGGAACATTTTAAGGAAAGAACGAGTCAGAATTTCTCCACCGAATTCCTTGTCTCGGTCAGAATTTAAAATCTTTCACAATGTAAATTAAATTGAAATACTGAACACATGTCCATCATAAATTGCAAAAACTTACGCGTGCACGATATACTTTGTGGTTTCCTCAGATATGAGAGCTACATGACTCAGGTTCCTGGCGGAGGGTGACATGGAGTGTGACGCTGCCATGAACCACGCTGGGGTGCCTGGAGTCTGCATCACCCCTGAAAGCAAAAACATTAAGATGGTAAAATTCCAGGAGAAAGAAGTTTATTGGTTTGACCAGCTCTCTACGACAGTGGCGTATTTCGAAAGCTTATATATTTTTACATAATTTAATTTAAAGAGAGTAAGTATAAAGACACGAACCAAACTGGTTCTAGGTTCTGACAAAAGGTTCTTCAAACAGTACTTTGTAAATAGACTAATTACAATAATTTACAAATATTTTAGCAAATTCCTGCACATCTTAGTAGTTGTTACAGGATATAATATTTTATATCTATGACATTATAATAGTAGTTTCTGCATGTATTGATAATGTGTTTCTGAAGATGGCCGCTCCGGCCGAAACATGTAAAGGAAGAAAGATTAAAAACTCAACATACTGGACGGCGTTAATAATCTTATATACTAAATAAATACGTGTATATATTTCTAAGCAATGTGGGCATAGCTGAGGTTGAGGCCAGAACTTTTTTAATTCTGGCCTAATATGCCAACTGCTAGAATAGCTTAACATTTCGGAAGCTGCCTGTACTCCCATTTTCATGCGGTAGGTTTCACTATACTCATTATCACTCAATTAAGCTCTTTATTTATTTACGTGCTGAGCAGCAGAAGGCAAGCAGCTGGATGAGCTCCTGAACACGGAACAGCTACGTTTTGACGTGAGAAGATTTCGCCTTCAAATAAACCAAGGTAACTGTTAAAAACTGCTTTATTTCAGTGGCCACTAAACGTTTCGGTCCTCACGGGACCATCATATAGTAGCCACTGAAATAAACCAATTGCTAAGAGCTACCTTCACTCACTCACTCATGGAGCTGAGCCCTCCTTGAGAAGCTGCCAATTGTGCAGCTACTCAAGAAGGTCCCAGCATTATTATGGAACCTGAAGTTTCATTACCGTGTTCACAAGAGCCCTCCACTGGTCCCTATCTTGAGTCAGATCAATCCAATCCATACCATCCCATCCACCCACCTATGCCATAGTCGTTAAGATTTTCCTTGGTTTATTTAATTAAATATTTTTGTGTCAACTGCCGAAATTTTCCTCATAATTGTGATACAAAACAGGATGCATACAGCGAGTTACGTATATTCCGAGAAGGAACAGGAAGGCCGACTGTTTCGGAGTGACGACGCCTAATATGCATTATCAGAAAAATTAAATTTTCCGGTATATTATGATAGTGATACTCCACGCATTGAAAAAAATCTACTATGGAAAAGGGCTGCAAATTTTCTTTTTATGCGCCCAAGTTTATTGGAATCAGTAATCCTAACAGAGTTCCTAGCAACAGAAATATATTCAAATTTAGATTTTTTTTATTGCTAGTGGGGTGGGACTAAGTCTCTTGTACTGCGGCCATTTCTGGCCTATGGTACAGCCCCAGATGATAGGTGAGGGTGATTGTGGAGCAATTGCTGGAATGAAGATTGGCAGGGGAAACCGAAGTACTCGGAGAAATCCTGCCCCA
>NW_019744122.1:254696-286482 GCF_002891405.2 Cryptotermes secundus
ATTATTATCATTTATTTGCTTGTTTGTTTACTTTCCTTCATTGTTGTGTTTTCCCAAGTAATTGCCTGTAATTTGTTTTTGACTTTATAATGTGTTTGTCTATAATGTAATTACTTTTATCTACACTGTGCTCTGTCTGTAATTGGCCTTGCGGCTGTTGACTTGGCACATAAATAATAACGAATTGAATTGAATTATTATTTATCTCAGTCGTATAGCGACGGGATGGCCGAAGAATCAGGGCTCGATTCCCTGCAAAGGCAACTGAATTTTCTCTTCTTCACAGAGTTCAGACTGGCTGTGAGGCCAACCCAGCCTCCTACATGTAATGGGTACTGGGGACATTTCTCCTGGGGATAAGGCGGCTGGGCCATCAGGCTGAACACTCCCCTCCAACTAGTACCGAGGTCAATAATGGAGGATTTATACCTCCACTCCACCACACGGCTTAATTGCGTGGAGCTTAATTAATTAAGCTAATTCTTAAATTATGCGTTTACCTTGACCTCTGTCTCCCTTCCTCTCCTCGTTTCTTGCTGTCTCTGTATCTCCCTTCATTTGTCTCGTGTTTGCCTCCAGACGTCCTTCTGTTGCTCCGACATCCAGTAAAACCAGACACTGCTTACCTTTGTTGTATATAGCGGGCTCAAGACGGTCGAAGCGCTCAGACATGGCGGCCTCTGCCTGCGAAATGAAGGCTGACATGTCTGCCGACTGCATGTGAGGCATCTGGACTCGCGGCATTGCGGGCAGGGGCTCGATCTCCACCGGAGGGTGCAGATGCTGAGTGTGGCCTCCTAGACATCGGACAGCAGCTCCCAATAGCACGAAGGACCCCAGCCACGCCATTGCTCTGGGGAAACGGGGAAAAATGTAGAAGAAATTATAGCAGTGGTGAGGTCAAGAAAACTAGCCAAACATGGGCCCTTTCCTAATAAGGGTTCCTTGGGTTTATGCTGTCACCAGTAGATTTCAGTGAGAATCTCTCCATAAAAGCGCCTTGAGTGACCTTGTGAGTTCCACAAGTGCTGGAAGTCAAAATCAAGCTTCAACAACATCATTCGTTAATTGATTTTTTGAACATATTGTAGTGCGACATTAAACTTAAATAATTACCTGAGGGCAATGTAATTGATGCTTCATGTAGTATTTCTGAATGTGCTGAGTTTAGGTTATGTGACTCATGTTTCGTAGTATTTGTAACTGCAGGCTTCTTATTACAAAGTTACTGCATTTTCAGACCTCCGCGTGCCCCATATGAAGCCTTTGTGATATCCTAATATGGACTGCAGTCCGTATGAGGGAGGGAATTCATTACAATTTCGCTCTGCGTGATTATGAGTTATCGTAGTATAATTGATGCTGAGGAAGTCCATATAGCAGTACCGTAACTGGTGATTATATCCGTGGGGGTGACAACACTGTAGGGAAGTTTGGTTGTGGTTTGTTAGTAGCTACGTGTTTTATCAAAATAATATTTCGAAAAAGTTTTACGCTTGTTCACAATCCGAACCTAAATTTCAATTTTTATTGTGCAGCTACTCAAGACCTTCCCAGCATTTTATGGAACCCGAAGGTTCATTACCGTGTTCACAGGAGCCCTCCAGCTGTCCATATCCTGAGCCAGATCAATCCAATCCATATCATCCCATCATATCTCTCTGAGATCCGTTTTAATATTTTCCACCCACCTACGCCTTGATCTTCCCAGTGGTCTCCTTCCTTGCGGCTTCGCCACCAATATCCTATATGCATTTCTCCTCACCCTCCATTCTTGCTATATGTCCTGTCCATCTCATTCTAATTATAATTATTCTAATTATTCTAATTATACTTGGAGAAGCGTACAAGTTATGAAACTGGAATTTGCACATGACATGTACTCAGCTTATCGACCGTTATTCATGTCAATAAGGCTAGCTGGCTTGGATGTGTTATGTATATCTAAAGAGAGAACAACAGATTTCTAGGGAATCTTGATGGAAAATATTCGGGAAAGAAAATTCGGGCAAGGAGTTGCAAGCAACACATTCTGTAAACAATAAAATCTTCGCTGATAATAAAATTATTATTCAGAAACTGAAGGAAGACACAGAGAAGTTCTCTTAGTCGACACACTACAAAAACCTGGAGAACAATAAAAACTCAAGTAAGAAACGTGTCTTTGTTTAATTACGGCGAATGTCACGAATATGAATAGTTGCATGTGTTCTTAACTGGCTTTAGTTGTAGGTAAATAGTCAGCTTCGTGCTCCGGCCACTTTACCACGAGGGAACTAGTCGCCTTTATGGGCGAACACTGGGCAGGAATCTGTGAGGTCCTAGAGTCAGTGGGAAAGCAATGACAAAGAGACCTAGAGCCAGTGTGAAAGAAATGACAAAGAGACAGAAACCTGCACTGCCTGAAACCAGGTCCAATCATACACCACGTAATGACAATGGTTATCACGGGCACAAGCAACAACTATTTTAATTCAGATTATACAGCAAGTTTAACATTTTAGATACTTAGGAATTGGCAACACTTATGAAGCTATGATGTAAGTAAGACGATACACTGGCCGTGCCATACCCGAAGCGGTTAGCCGCTGGCTTCCCACCGCGGCCGCCCGGGCTCGAACCCGGGTCTGGACATGTGGGATTTATGGCGGACAAAGTGGCACAGGGGCAGGTTTTCTCCGAGTAGTTCGGTTTCCCTTGCTAATCTTCATTCCATCAATTGCTCTACAGTCACCCTCGTCTACCATCTGGGGCTGGTACAGTAGGCCGTAAGTGGCCGCAGTACCAAGTGGACTCAGTCTGACCCCACAAAGGGGAAAAGAAAGGAGATACACTGGTACCCTGGCATGACAAACAGGATGTTGAAACGCTCGTACCCTGGCATGATAAACAGGATGTTGAAACGCTCGTACCCTGGCATGATAAACAGGATGTTGAAACGCTGGTACCCTGGCATGATAAACAGGATGTTGAAACGCTCGTACCCTGGCATGATAAACAGGATGTTGAAACGCTCGTACCCTGGCATGATAAACAGGATGTTGAAACGCTCGTACCCTGGCATGATAAACAGGATGTTGAAACGCTGGTACCCTGGCATGATAAACAGGATGTTGAAACGACAAGTAAGGAAAAAGTTAAAAATTTTCAGGTACTGACTTTTATTTCGCATTTTCTGTATGGAACTTACGTTACGAAAAATAAAATTATTTTAAAAATTCAAAGATCTGAAATTATTTATTTAGTGTCAAGGAACATACAGAACTAGAAAAAATAAATCCGATGATACGCGACGGGAATAAAGCATTTCTTCAGAAAACTGAAAAATATTACGGAGGGAAATGGTTAAACCTTATGAACGGAACAGAAAATAGCAGACTCCCCCAAACTGTATTTAATTACCAATATTGTTATGAACTGCATTAAAAATATATTCAGAAAATAATCTACCATACATGTAGTTACATTAGGCAGAGTTTACAACATATGTATGGCGGAGGGTATAAATATGTTTGACTATTCCTGTGGGCCCTACATTTCATTTTCAGCAAAACCCTGACTACTACCCAGTGTGAACTCAACGTCCCAGCAACTCCTTTCCAACAATGGAGTTCATGATTAAGGAGAGAATGTAACTTCGTGATTGAAGTCTCGTGAGCGGCACGTCGCAAAGCTGCAGGAGAAGAAAGGGAGTCACGGTTCCACGTAAAACCATTCTCATGAACCATTAATTATTGTGAACTAATATCATAACTTCACTTACTATGCACGTGTCATCTTGCAAGCCCCTTTCGAGAGGAGCTAGGACATAAAATACCAATCGACTTTCAGCTTTGTGGATGTTAAGCAAATAAGAATGAGGATATACGTTGAATCATGTGGCTACAGAGTCCAGTGGCAGGCTCCTCTTGTATATAATCCTTTCAGCCGCACTATGGCCCTGGGGTCGACTCAGCCTCTAACAGAAATGAGTACCAGGAATATTCTTGCAATATTCTTGGGGGTAAAGGGCGGCCAACGCGTAGGGCTTACCGCCATCTACGTGTATGAACCGATTGTCTAGAAAATGTGGGATCCTCAACATCTCACAACCCTATGGGCCTCCACGGCCTGTTACAGGGATACCTTTACTCACTTTTACCCTATTCTTTATTGCTAATTGTAGAAAAAGTGTGATATTTCGAAAATGGCATTGTTGCTCTTGATTTTATGCTCTTCTTTCTCTGTAATGTAGGCATTGCAGAGAGATTGACTTTGTAGCTGTTGACTCTTGACGTAAATAATAAGAAAGGAATTAAATTATTACTAGTTGTTGTTATGCTGAATAATATAAGTAGTCCTCGTATCATCATCGCCATCGCCATCATCATCATCATCATCACCATCAACATCATCACCATCGCCATCATCATCATCATCATCATCATCATCACCATCACCACCATCATGATCATGATCATGATCATGATCATCATCATCATCATCATTATCGCCATCACCATCATCATCATCATCATCATCGCCATCACCATCATCACCATCACCATCACCTTCGACTTCATCACCATCATCATCGCCAGCGCCATCATCATCCTGCATGACAACGCTCGCCCCCACGCCGCTCGCCTCACATTGGAAGCAATTGCAAAGATGGGGTGGGAAGTTCTTCCACACCCTTCCTACAGCCCTGATCTGGCACCCTCCGACTACCACCTTTTCGGATTTGTGAAGGATCAGCTGCGTGGACAACGTTTTGAGACAAGGGAGGCAATTCAGAAAGCAGTGCGTCAGTGTCTTCGGATGGCTGGAACGGAATTTTACAGAAGGGGAATTTTCAAACTCCCAGAACGCTGGGAGAAATGTGTACAAAGAAGTGGCGATTATGTGGAAAAATAAAGAAAGGTCTGTAGATTGAGGTGGTGTATTTGGTTTGTCAATAATAAGGCCTGTTACTTTACAAAAAATTGTTGCTCATGACTTTCAGTACGACCCTTGTACTATTCTTATTGCTACGATTACTATTCTAGCTTTTTCTAGATACTGGAGTCTTGTGGTACAATTTTTTCCCTCCCGGTCACGATTGAACACCCACACACACACACACCTGGCGACTGGGAACGGATGCTGTGGCCCTTGAACCAGGACGAGTGCCTGACCGGAATCCAAAGTGACGGCATTTCGTTACAACGGGATGGACCAGTTCCGTGCAGTCACTTAACGCCTTGCAGCATGACATCACCATCACGTCACTGCATGCAATTAGAAAAGAGGTGCACCTCAGTATTCAGGTCTTGTGTTCTGATTCTCCCCTGCTTTCACACATCCGTGGTCCCCCTCACTTTCTACCAGTAAGCATCGAGCAAGTGACCGCCTCTGTGGTCTAGTGGTCAGAGTTCATGGCTGTAGATCCAGAGCTCTGGGTCCGATTCCAGGCGCTACTAGATTTTCTGAGAAGTAGTGGGTCTAGAACGGGGTCCACTCAGCCTCGTGAGGATACTTGAGGAGCTATTTCAAGAAAATAGCGGCTGCGGTCTTGAAAACCGAGATTGACGGCCATGGGGATTCGTTTCGCTGACCACGCTCTGAAGTTGGCACTAACTTCGCCGACAAGCGGCGGTCCCTCGGTCGGTATAGTTCGCTTTCGGACTCAAGCCACGGAGTTTTTTTTTTTGTCTATCAGACAGTTTCAGGTTTGTTGATGTGGAGAACTCTCTGACGAGAGGACTGGCCTGTCGTTTGCCAGAGTCACAGTCGGCAGTAATAAGTCTACTGTCAGTATGTACAATTTACGCTTTACATGTTATTGAATGTACATGTATACATAACATATACAAGGCCTCTGTCAGTCCCGGCTCAGCACAGTCTATCATGCTCTATCATTAGTAGCTCATGCTACAACAGCCGTCTGGTCACTTGAAATGTCGTTATGTTCGAACGCCATAAAGTTTAAGCCTCCTCAAAGTCAAAGTCATATTGCGACTGACAGTGAGTCAGTGAGTCAGTAAGTCTTGGTGTCGATGACCAGATATTTATTACTGTTTCACAGTTACGATATTGTTATTGTGGGACGCCCTTTCTGAGGAGAGGTTAAGCTTCCTAGCTACAGGCTGTCTTTATATTGACTCCGCACGGCCCACATATAAAACCTCTTCATTCTCGTAGAGACGTGTTACAACGCAATTGCTTAACAATGAGCCGTAATATTCGCAACAACAATTGACTCCCTATTGTTGTCTCACGTTTAAAGGGGGACGTGTTTACCGGCCGTTGCATTTAAATGGCAGTTCTTCCACTGTTGCTCTCATCCGTTGCAGCAAGAATGTGTTTTAACAATCCGTTGTCTCTCAATGACCGTCTTTTATGACTTCACTATTTCGGCTTTCAGCTGCCATGTTACAATATTATAAATGTCTACGTCGATACTGATTAATCACTTAGCTGGATAGTAATGTATTGCATAGGCCTCGCCATAGCTCAAGCGGTTAGTCAGGGTTCGATCCCCGGTCTGGTAAAGTGGTATTTCTGGTGGACAAAGTGGCGCTGGGGCAGGTTTTCTCCGAGTTCTTCTGTTTCCCCTGCCAATCTTCATTCCACCAATTGCTCTACAATCACCCTCACCTATCATCTGGGGCTGGTACAATAGGGCAGAAATGGCCGCAGTACAAGGGACTTAAGTCCCACCCCACTAGCAATAAAAAGAAGTATTGTATATAACTTTAACTACTTGTTCTAATGATGTCTGTAGAATAGTCTTTTTAATTCGCTTAGTGGGAGGTGGAGTCCAACTGGGTCCACTCGGCACGGTGGCCACTGATTGGCCTGTTGTAGCCTGCCCCAGGTGATTATAATAATGGAGAATTTGGTGGAATGAAGATTGGCAGGGGAAAATGAAGTACTCGGAGAAAACAGGCCCCAGCACCACTTTGTCCATCACAAATCCCACTTGACCAGAACCGGTATCGAACCCGAGCCGCCGCGGTGGGAACCCAGTGACTAACCGCTTGAGCTATGGCGCGGCCAAGCCTGTAGAATAGAATTTAGTCTTAATTGTTAGCGTACATATATTCCTGTCACAAAATCTGTCTTTGATAACATCACAGATCCAAACCTACCGTCTCCTATGTGAGAAAAGTAAGAGCTCATTATGTCTTCATGAAACTGAAAGTGTTAATGTCATTATGAGTGCATCGGATTTATAAAAGAGTCTTAGAGAAAGTGTGAACAAATTGTTGTCGCCTGAAGAAGTTTTGATCTATGCGAGCAGGGACACAAACACAAGCACAGAAACTGGGATGTGTGAAAAGGAATTACGGTCCCATTACATTTAACGGTGACTTGACCAAGCGCGCTAGAGCGGCCGTAACCTTTCGAATGGGGCGGCGGACAAACTGTAACACAGGCTCGGGGAAAGTGCGTAATGTAAAGTTTCATAATTTATACTTCCTTGGAAATAATAATTCAATTCAATTCGTGTTTACTTACGTGTAAAGTTAACAGCGATGGTCACGGTAGCCGAGCGGTCTAAGGCATGTACTGTTTTCGCTCGCTTGGAAACCGGGATCGTGGTTTCGAATTCCACTCAGGGCACGGATATTTAGTTTGTGTGTGTGTGTGTGCGTTTTTCTGTGTTTGTGTACAGGTAGAGGCCTTGAGACGAGCTGATCACCCTCCAAAGGAGTCCTACCGTATGTCTAAGATCTAGAAAAACCGAAGTAAAACGGAGAGTTTCATGGAGGTAGGCCGAGGCCCAAACGAGGGCTGTCGCGCCAATGAGAAAAAGTGGTCTAGTGCATTACTTTATCTGCACTGCTCTGTGTTTAACAAACCTGTCAATAACTGGACGGTACAGCGTTGAATCACCGCTTAATAGTGCAGAAGAATGCAGTGGTTGTGGCCTGAATTAAACTAGTCACCATTCTACTCTAGATGGAGTAGATAAATTTGTCAGAATATTCGGTGTCTCGACTAGATTCGAACCGGATACTTCTCGAATGCAGATAAGAAAAGTTATCGCTTGAGCTAAAGATGCTCGGTAACTAACTTGCTAAATAGAAGAAATATTACCAGTACTTTTAGTTTAAGTGGTTGTATTGTCCTTCATTGAATTTATTCTTCGATTATTTAAAGGTATTTTCAATTATTTTGTTAGATGGAACCATAGGATGTTTGGGGGACGCGGTAGCATAGTTGGTTGAGGCACTATGCTACAAGCTGGAAGGTCTTGTGTTCGAGTCCCGACGAGGCGGATTTTTTTCAATTTACCTAATCCTTACAGCAGTACTATGGCCCTGGGGTCGACTCAGCTTCTGACAGAAATGAGTATCAGGAATATTCCTGGGGGGTAAACGGCGGACGGCGCTTAAGGCTGACAAACTTACCGCCATCTGTGAGACGATTTTTTAGAGAAAATGTGGGAGCGCCAACCTTTCACAACCCTTCGGGCCTTCATGGGCCGTTACAGACAGAGCTTTACCTTTTTCATAGGATGTTTACTGAATAATAGACTGGAAATATGTTGAATGAAGAGGCAATTGCCTTATAATAATAATAATAATAATAATAATAATAATAATGATAATAATAATTATTATTATTATTATTATTAGGAATAGTAGTAGTAGTAGTAGTGGCAGCAGCATCAGTAACAACAGCAGTAAAATAAGTAGCTTTTTATAACCAACTTTTAACGGAAAGAAAAATATTATATTTCGGACATTATTCAACTTCCTGTTTTTATTTAAAACCCAACTCACTAGGTTTTACCTGAAGACGGAGACAGAACCCATTCTCAGATACGTTGTGTTTTAAATAAAAATAGTACGATGGATAATGCCTGAAACATAATATTTATATTAATACTATACTCATCGTCACAAACATTTAGACCGTATTTTAACGGAAAGTTTGCCAAAATGAAACAAGTCCGGCTTGATGTGTTGACTTTCTAACTACACTGTGCAAGATATGGAGTTCAATTAGGGCCGAGTAGGACGACAGGAAAATTTAGTACGAGTAACTGGAAATTGGGAGCGAAAGAACACTAGCGACATTTTTCCATGTTCTAGTGCGACAATTGTTTGAAAGAATTTATGAAAACAAACAAGGCTTCAAGCTAGGCGCTCCTCTGTTTAGTTTGAAACCCGAGTGTTTCCTAATGAAAGCCAGACTCTTTGCCAGTGTGCAAACCCATTCGGTGATTCACACATATTGATTAGGTCTGAGAAAGATGCTAATGATTTGTACTAAGATATTAATCAGGTCAAGATCTTCACAATTCCGACGACAAAGTCAAGTGTTTAGAATATCACTAGAATTCATGTCACCAAATTTCTATTTACTAACGTCATTATAATCACAAGGAGAGTGCTAACCACAAAGAAATTCTTGTAGCCAAACACGCGTGCTTTGTAGTCCTAGAGTTGCCTGCTGTCCCAACCCACTGCATCACCTGCTGCCAGGTAGCCTCAATTTCTCTGGAAGAGTTTTATGTTTTTCAAAACAAGAACCACTTCGATTGAGTTCCATTAGGAGGCCCGTGCAGAAGAACTGTCATTGAAATTTGAGGAAAAATTTTGTTCATGTTGGCTACTTACATTTAACGTCTCTTAGACCTACAGAGTGTTTCACGACTTTAGGGCATAACTGCAGGAGGTGATTTCCTAGGTCTTTGTGATCAAAAAAGTTTATATAAACATGTGTCCGATTTTGGACGGTTACGGAGTTATGACCGTTTTAAACTCAGAATAGAAGGTAACGATTACTGACAATAAACGGAACAAAATAATAAACCAGCATAATACATGATACATTTAAAGTATGAAATTACCTTTAATTTGAATTTATTGGTGCTTAAAGCTGATTTTCGAAAATGCCACCGCCGGCCGCAAGACAGGCTGCCGCTCGGTTGTGAATCGTGCCGGACATACCAACCCACCCCGCCTTAGGTAGCTCTCAAGTGTCGAGATAACGAGAACGCTCTATCTGTAGCTGGCTAAAAATAGCGACCCACCAGCTGACAGATGCGGTTCACACGAGGGCGTGTACGGGAATGAAAAAACGGTCATAACTCCGTAACCGTCCAAAATCGGACACATGTTTGTGATCAAAAAAATTCATATAAAGACCTAGGAAATCACCTCCTGCAGTTATGCCCTAAAGTCGTGAAACACCCTGTGTATGTTGTCTTTTTGACCTTGAGAACAAAATTCGTTACCACGGTAACTGCGAAAATATACCTGTTGTCGCCATGGAACTTGATGCTTTTCTTATGGGGAAAATAGCTTGGGAAGGAACTGACTTGGACACGAAAGAACAAAATTAACAAATTTACAAATTTAATTCCTAGAAAATTAGACTCTTTATTTGCATTTATCTGCTATCATTGTTAGATTCCGTGATACAGAGCGAGACAGATAGAAGGACAGATGTACACTGCGAATTATATATATACAAAAGTATAGATACATATAGAAAAGAAACTCCGTGCCTTTAGTCCGCAAGCGAACTATGCTGACCGCCGCTTGTCGGCGAAGTTAGTGCCAAATTTTTCGGATAGAGGTGTCGCGTGGTCAGTGCAACGAATCCCCACGATCGTTAATTTCGGTTTTCTAGACCGGAGCCTCCACTTTTCCATTCAAGTAGCTCCCAAATTATCCTCATGAGGATGAGCGGACCCCGTTCCAGACCCACTACTTCTCAGAAAATCTGATTAGATAGATAAATTAGACAGATAGATAGATAGATAGACAGAGAGCTTAGACAAACAGATAGAAAGACAGACAGTTGAATAAGCAGGCAGATACTCATTTAGTACTTCATAAAAAGATGCGTTCCTGAATTCTGCTACGTGTTTCAGGGATAATTATATAAACTCGCTGGACATTTGGGGGTTCAAACTGAAACCGAACTTTCCTATGAACATGAATTGACAAAGAACTCGTTACACGGCTTGCGGCCAAGTTTGCATAAGATGGACATTGTTCGTGTGGGTGGTTATTTTACATCGCCGTCAGTTCCTTCACTATAGGGCGTCAAATCGTACAATGAATCATGACCGATCATGACCGACTTACTGGAAAGCGGATGTAATCTAATCGGGGTACTGCCCCGACATCTGACTGGGAGGCCTTAGGAAAGTCGACGGAGTTTAAAAATTCAAAGGAATGATAGGGGCAGAGAACTTGTTGAGGTATGCGGTACATCTGTTCCAAAATTTCAACTCTCCGCTGATTCTTCTGGTTTCTCCACTCGGTCATCACTCGGCGCTGAAAAGCTAGACTTTCAATTGCTTCGCCCTAGAAATGAAAACAGTAAAGATCTCTGAAAAGCAAGAAAATTTAGACCACATCTGAAAGGCGCTAACGTCTCGAAACAGGAAAGATATTATAAGTAGTTCAGATTTGAATGCAACGTTGACCTGGCGACATTCTGTGTACCAGTTACTTTCAAAATCTTTTCAAATTTCATTTCACGTATTTTGTTTGTGTTTATGGACCATATTTAATAAGTAAGAAACAATGACTTTAGATATAATTTGAAAGACATAAAAGATCAGTCAGGCACGAGATACAATTTTATACTAAAGGAAGCAGTGAAATTCGCGAAAGAATGAAGAAATGTTCCTGTTCCTCTTCAGAAGTGAGTCGAGAGAGAGGCTCGGCCTGTCACGTTGCGGCGAGGCCAAACCAAGCGATCGAAAAGAGAAACGGACGGTCCCTTGAACGGAAAGATGTCATTCCCATCGACAAAAGAAACACGAACAAGATACGATTGCACTCAACGTTTACCGATTTGAGATTATGTTACATTATATTCGAAAAGAAGTTTTATTGCTGGTGGCCATTTTGCACCACCTCCTTTGAACCACGCTACATCGAGTTCTCTAGACAAGGCAGGCTGTGGATTGGATCAGCTTGTCGGAAGGGATATCCGATATTTCTGGCTAATTCGAAGCTCATAATGAAGACCTCATTGTGAGAGGCACCGTAGGCCGCTCATAATTGGGGTATCTGCTGCACATCTAGCTAGGGCTACATTCTGTGTGCCAGTCTCAGAAGCAGTTCTTAGCCGAAACGGTTTGGCGTCCATACCTGTGTAAGTAGCAACAAAGACAAGAGTACTGACAGGGGCGATGTACGGTTGAGTGGCCTTGAGGGTCATTCTTTGGGTCCAGAGAATCACTTTACCACTACAGCTCTTTAAAGTCTGTTTCTTATTACCAAATTTGTATTTATCTGTCATCAAACTCGAAGTCCCATTCTAAGGTCACGCGGGTCATAGCTTCGAAACCACCCTCTAAATACGTGTACACGGTACGTTGCGGGTGAACTCGGATAGCGAGACAACATGTGTTAAACTGGCAGCCTGAGGACAAGAGTCCCCCAGATTATTTTGGTAAAGCTGGTGTATATAAGGTTGCTCCTCAAAAAAAGCACCAAACCACGAAGTCGAACAGAGGACGTGGAAGTATAGGCCTACATATTCCAGAACTCGGAAATGCTAACCAACTGACTATCTCCGTTCAGGAAATATTTCTTGAGAAATTATTGGGCTCTCGGCTAAAATAATAATTTTTTAATAAAATCCTAAGGTTTATGACCATGAGCCAAAACAATCCAGTTCACATCCTCGCACACTGCATGCCTCTTGCATCACTTCCAAGTTGTATTTTCCCTGGATTTATAACTGCGCATTTTTCATCTCTCTCATGCGTTCTAAACGTTCCACCCATTTTATTTGCTTTGATTCGATAGAATATGTGTATGGTGTACTTTAACACACCAGTTTTTATTTATGATACGAAAATGTTAGCTTCCCGCCAAATCCCCAAGCTCAAGATCAACCACCCCTTGTCGACCATCCAAAACTGCTTATTCGTACGTACGTAATTTCTGCGGGTGAAGTTGAAGTCCATAATGGAGGGTCAAAAGTGGGTAGAGAGCCTGTAGTTACTCAGGTATTTTCCTGTTACTTGTAATATTTACGCATTTCATAGAGTCGACAGTGATGCATTGTGGGTTTCATTACGAGATCGGCACTTGTGCCTGTCTGTCCTCTTTTGGAATTTGGATCTTGAAGAATATAGACAATATATAACATTTAATGCTTATGAATACCTTTCGCTTCGGTATGCAGATTTTAAAAAGCCAGAGGTTGAGTTCATGGATTATTGGTCAATTACATCACAGTGCGCAGATGTCACGGCGCAGTACGCACACAGTACTCGGGAGAAGTACAGATAGGCAGCAGGGTGGAAAGGCTATTTCTTTTACTGAGCATAGAACAGCAATACAGAGTCGGTTCTGTGTTCACATTTCGCCATGTGCAGCTGTGACAGCAGACAAGTAACTGTCGGAAGACGTGGAGTGCCCTTCTTCTTTGTACAGAGCAAGCAATCGCATTAGAATTTAAAATTACAGTCTGCAGCTGTAGAAGCAAGAACCCGGAACACAACTTGCAAGAAGCTTAGCAGAATATTATACACAGCCATTTTCTTTTTAGCGAGTGTAACACTGTGAGGACTTGACTTCGATTTAGTGCACTGCAACCATCTTGTTACAAAACCATGCTGTATACATACCTATACCTAAATCGTGGATTTAGAGTATTTTCAAACAATTTACCACCCTGAGATAACTGGAGAGAGTTGGGGTGTGTGAAAAAGCCTGACGAGAGGATTATTTGGGCCTAAGTGGAGGACGGGAAGAACTGCATGGGGAGGAGCTTCATAACTCGTACTCGTAGCTGAATATTAGGATGACCAATTCAAGGTGGATGAAATCATGGGAACTGTAATACGCATTCAAGATATGGGAGGACTAGGCGTAGTTGGAATGATAATATTAAAAAGGATATGAAATGAATGTGGTGTGAGGAACCGGTCTGGACTCACCTCGCACAGAACAGTGTGCAGAGACTGGCCCTTGTGAATACAGTAACGGATCTTCGGATTTCTTGATGATTACGAATTTCTTAAACAGATAGTTGACTAAGAGATTTTCGAGAACGATTCTGCTCAATAAATGCAGACATTTACTTACTTGTAAGATTTGAGGCTTTCACGGCGGTGACTATGAAGAAAGCAGTCTTCTGGGATTTGGCACCGTGTATATGTGGTGTTAACCGACGTTTCGGAGGAATGTCTTCTTTTACCGGTTCTCACGGTCTCTTCGCTTGCAGATTTATTATTTTTTCTTCTACCCTGAAGATGGAGGCGATACGTTCCTCCGAAACGTCGGTTAACACCACATATACACGGTGCCAATCCCAGAAGACTGCTTTCTTCATTTACTTACTTACCTACTTAGAGCTACAATCCGTATCGAGTAATTGTCCTCTCTCTTCGTAGAAGACTTTCAAGGTCTTATTCAGGCCTGCGACATGTCTCTTAAGACATCGCAATCGACTTAGTATCACCCAAGTTTCTTATTTGGGTGGTCTCGAGTTAAAATCTGGGACCGGTGACCGACTATCTTGACTGAAGATTTCGTGGTATTCCTCAGCCCCTCCAGGCAAACGCCGAGGTAGTACCCCAAATTATTCCAAAACGCTTCCTTTCACATTCTTCGTAATTCCTTATTCGCTGATCATTCTCTCATTTGTTGTGCTATCTAGTCTTTGAATCGTTAAATGCAATAAAGAGGCATGAAGAGGGTTAGAGCAGGGTTACTGATGCATGACAGGCCTCAGAGCTTGCCGAAAGAGGCGCTGTGACAAATCAAACATGGAGATTTCTGGAACAGAACACGAGCTTCAGTGGAGATACGGCGGCTCTCTTGCGTGAATTTCTGTTCCGCTTCTAACTATGATTTTCACGTTTGCGTTTAGATAATAATAAACGACCTTCGTTGATAATTGCTTGGAGCCAGCATTTTTAACAAACAGATGGTCCATTTAAATTCCGTAATCCGGCTCAAGGTGTACGGATAGGTCACGATTTGTGTCAGGATGTTTCCCAACATATGCGTCAACATCTCTTCTGCCTCAAAGTCTTTGGCGACGTTTAGAGTGAGGTGTTCGATTCAACCGATTTATCTCAAACCCTGTCCTGCGATATGTTGAATTGATATCTCTTTACATTCTTTCATGAAATGTTGCAGCAGCAGATCCGTTTCGACATTTTAAAATTATTGTTATCTGAATATTAGAATCTTCTACTAACAAACACGTGTTATGTTTTCATGTTTGATGTATCTGCTCTCTCTCAGGAGCAGATTCTATTTGAAAAGCTTACAGTCGTTAAGTTGGTGAAGAAATTTCGCTCCTTTTGTGGGGCCCAAATGTTCTGTACGGTGTTCACCAGGGTTTACAAATGAACTGAGTCCTGAGCCAGTTGAATCAAGTACACCCCCATAACACCCTATTTCTTTAAGGCCATTTAGAACAATGTTTCTCAACCGCCGGGCCCTGGCATCAATTATACCGGGCCCTCCTCTTATAAAAAATGAATTACAGGGCCTCGGTCTCACAAAGCTGAGAACCACTGCTTTAGAATGCTTAGACGCAGAGGGGGTATCTGAGAACAGGATGTTGAGGAGATAATCTAGATGAAATGGGCAGATGGGGAAATTCTTGACCTACTTGACGACTATTAGCTTCTCAATGAAGATTCTGTTACATAGAGTTTGAGTGTTAATAAATGTTTTTTACTGAGACCCGAAGCTTCAACGCTAGTAATACAAACTCTTTCCTCTGAAAGCAGTTCTAATTCAGGTAACTTAAATAGTTCCCTCTGTTACAGTCACCACTGAATTATAGCAAGAGAAATAGTGTCTCCAATCATTACTAATTAACTGTTTAATCGTTAATACCAATTAATTATTTCGGTTATTATCTCTCTAGAAATGCATTTTAATATTATCCTACCACCTTCTTCCTCTTCCAAGTTGTCTTCTCTTTCCTAGTTGTGATACCACCAACAATTCTGCACTCATCTTTTGTATCCCCCATCCACATTACATGCCCACTGTAACCCAATGAAGCTACCACAAAAACAGTGCCTAAGCTGCATGAATCAGATTGTCAGCAGCACATAGCACCGCCCACTCTCCACATATTTTCGCTTATTTGAGAAGCTATAGTTCGCATTTTCTAAATAAACTTGTGGGGCTTGAAAGATGGAGTCAATAATATCACTATAAATAAAAATTAATTTTGAAATATTTTGGTTTTAAAGTACTATCATGGCCCCCTGTAAAGATACTCAAAACATGTTATAATTTGCAAGCGGGATGACAGATTTGAGTGAAATGAGATTATGGCACAATATTCGAAGTTAAACATTTGTCCGCGGTATGCACTCAGTAACTACAAATTACGATGGTAAATAAAACGTATACCAATCTCTTTCTTGGACGCATTTGCAAGTGTGTCAGAAACGTCATCTTAGAAACTCCTTGACCCAAATCTGACATACCAATATGCAAAACTCAATGCATTTTTTTTCCGTATTTTCTCTTCTGATTTACTCCCATGTACGTATACGTTTCGTGCTATTCAGTCCGTTAGCGAACCACAGTTCAATAGACTACAATTGCAAGGGACCAATCTGAACTGCACACACCAGCATATTTCTAAATCTTCGCATTGCAACACGTTTCTTATAAGAGGAAAAAGGAGTGACACAATTTGTTTGTTTCAGAAGACCAAACCACAGACACAAATTTACGGGCCGCCATATTGGTACGTTTCGGAAGATAATAAACCTCAACCTTCTTTTTAATCCCTTCAAGAGTAGGCCACACATGTCATTCGACTTTGTTACAATGTTTGTGGCTTTAGCGAAACCCCGTAAATAATAATAAGATATTATTTCCGTAATAAATCTTCTGGCACTCAATTTAAATTTTAACTCATATACGTGGTAGAGTCATTAAGTTCATGAACTGTGGTTTTATCGCATCATATTACAAGGTATTCACATACACTTACGCAGATCCACACCGGCCCTCAAAATAGTTGCCGTTGGCCGCTATACAAGTCTTCCAACGCTGATATACTTACTTACTTACTCATGGAGCTGAGACCTTCTGGAGGAGCCGGCAATTCTGCAGCTACTCAAGAATTTCCCAACATTTTATGGAACCCGAAGGTTCATTACCGTGTTCACAAGAGCCCTTCACTGGTCCCTATCCTGAGCCAGATATATTCAAGCCATACCATCCCGTACTACCTCTCTAAGATCCATTCTAATATAGTCCACCCACCTACGCCTTGGTCTTCCATGTGGTCTATTTCCTTCTGGTTTTCCCACCAATATCCTATACGCATTCCTCATCTCCCTCATTCGTGCTATATGACCTGCCCACCTCATCCTCCTTGACTTGATCATTCTAATTATACTTGGAGAAGTGTACAAGTTATGAAGCTCCTCATCATGCAGTTTTCTCCAACCTCCTGTCACTTCATCTCTCTTCGGTACAAATATTATCCTTAACAGCCTGTTCTCAAACACCCTCAGTCTATCACCCAGTAGATTCACATCATCAGCATAGATCAACAGCTGATGTGTCCGGTTTAATTTCAGTCCCACCTGGTTTTCCTGGACCTTCCTAATGGCATATTCTAAAGCAAAATTGAAAACGAGTGGCGATAAAGCATCTCCTTGTTTTAGACCATTCTGGATAGGAAATTTATCAGACAAGTGTTTACCTACACGAACTTGACTATACGTTTCGTTTAAACACATTTCAATCAACATAACTAGTTTCACGGGTATCCCACACTCTATCAGAATATTGTACAATACTTCCCTCCGAACTGAATCATAGACTTTCTTGAAGTCTACAAATAGTTGATGTACTGTCTCATTGTACTCCAATTTTTCCTCCAATATCTGACGAATGCAAAAGATCTGATCTGTAGTTGATCTGTTACGTCGAAACCCACACTGATGATCCCCAGTAATTTGACCTATATATGGACTTAACCTTAAAAGAAGAATATTGGACAACATTTTATATGAAGTTGCTAGCAGTGATATCCCCCGATAATTACTACAGTCAGTTTTATTACCCTTCTTGTGAACTGGTACAATAATAGACTCCTTTCACTGATCAGGCAATTTTCCCTGATGCCAAATAGAAGTAATTAGATTGTGGATCTTAGAACGTAATATTTCGTCTCCTGCTTGAATAAGTTCTGCCGGAATTTGATCACTACCTGGCGATTTATACCGTTTCAATTTTGCAATAGCACTTTCAACCTCAAAAGGGCTAGATCAGGTGTTAACGGCTCAGCTGTATGGATTTCTGTTTGCCTAACAGCACTGACCCTATGTACATTCTGTAACTGAGAGAAGTAGTTCCTCCACCTATTCAAAATGTTGTGGGAATCTGCAAGCAGATTACCATTCTCATCCTTCACTAAGTTACTTCTAGGTTGGTAACTCTCATTCCCAATTGTTGGTTTGAAAATGTATTCCCTCCCTACTTTGGCATTGAAATCTCCTAACAAAATTTTCATAGGGTACTTCGGGAATTTATCAAATACATGTTCTAGTTCTTCATAGAATCTATCCCTTATGTCATCAATTTTATCTTCTGTTGGGGCGTGAACATTCATAACAATGATATCACACCAGCGACCTTTTAGTATTATATATGATATCCTGTCACTAACGAACTCTACCCTCTTAACTGCTGACACGATTCTCTTATGTACGAAAAAACCTGTACCTAATTCATGATTTTCAATCCCCTTTCCATAGAAAAATGTATAGTCTCCTGCTGGTGCGATGCCACCTTCATCCCATCTGACCTCCTGTACTCCCGCTAAATCTAACTTATATTTTGAGACTTCTTCTGCCTCTGCCCTGAGCGAACCTGCCCTTTACAAACTTCGTACATTCCAAGTGCCAAATCTCATATCCATTTTCATTACCTTAGGTCGTTTACCCAAGGAATCCGTCCAGGTCCGAGGCTTTGCGTTCATTTTCGCAACATACTTATTTTTTAAGGTGTGAAGCTGTTAGCCCCACGCCCAACCCCCAAGATGGAGGACCACCCCTTTCGGCTGTCCGCGACTGTTTATTCAATATGTTCTCAGCTTCCCTCCAAAACTGGGGGGGGGGGCGTCTCCTCCATCCGCAACCTGAGGACGCGCCATGTCGTGGTGACAGGGACCCACCTAACATGGGCCAACGTTGATATAGCTGTCGAAACATATTGGCAGTAAATTCACGTACGGCGCTTTGCGGCCATTCCACGAAATCATTGACTGTGGTAGTACATCCTTCTGCCAAAAATGTATTTCCTCCCTCACTGCAAAAATATTGTAGGTCGAACTGAATTTTGTTCTGTGTCGCTAAAATGCAACCTCTCTTTGCATAAAATTAAATCAATTTTTGTCTCAGACACTTTCATGCTCAAAACAGAGGTAAGAATTATTTTGTTTCTTCCAGGTATTGTCCATTCTTCTTCTTCTTCTTCTTCTTCTTCTTCTTCTTCTCATTTCCTAATTATCCTCGTCTTTTCCATCATCTTCCCCTTAATTTTACTCCTCTCTTTCCGTTCCTTCTTCTCCTTCAGTTTTCCTCCCCATTTTACCTCTTCCTTTCATTCTTCTTTATCTTTCTTCCCTCTGTCTTTCCCTTCAGCGCCCTGGTCCCCACAGTCCTGCATTGAGGTGCCGAGAGACAATGGGCAGCCTGTAAGCCGAAGGCAGTAGCATTGCCATATTCTTGTGTATGACGTGTATTTAACGAAATGTGAAGCAACGACTACTTATAATTTATGCGTCTACTTCTCTCTTACTGTGAATCCTTCATCTCTACAGATACCTGTCTTAAAACAAATGAACATCGAGGCCAAGAAAACAAGCGTAAATCTTGAAGATAAATCCATGAAGCAGAGTATTTTCTCATGCTATGATCATAGTTAATAAATACCTGGTCTTGTAGGGAAAATAAACGCTCTCTCCTGAGCCACTTTAATCTAATCGACAATATCACATCCTGTTCCTTCAAAGCCAGTTTAAATGTTATTTTTCCAATTTACAATATGTATCTGAAAATAATCCTTCGTTTCTTATTTTCTGACTAAAATTCTGTACATATTTCTCATCACCTAGAGGCATGCTACACAGCTCTCCCATCTCGTTCTCCTCGATTTGATCAACAATGCAATCAGCGGTCTAACAGAAGTGTTTGCTGTTTCTCGCCTCGCCTTGGCTTGTGACTAGGGATTTCTAAGAGTCTATAATGAAAATGCAGTCATGGACATTTCAAGCGCATTGTGCAATGTAAGAGCTAACGCTCTCACGTAACATCTGTTCGTACTTTACGTGCCAGTTCTCACAAATAAATTAAAATATAAAATTATAATGAATTAATGAATGAATAAATTAATGAATCTCAGTCCAATAGTAACCCCATGGAGCAGAGCACTTCAAAAGCAGCCACTACAATCGCCCCCAGTTAGTACACTTCGCCTATAATATTCGGCAAACCATTGTTGTCTGTACAAGAAGCGTAGCAAAAAAGAAAGATACGAAACAGTAAAGGAAAGACACACCGACTGGTGATTCCTTGGGTGCATTTTCCTGAACCGGGTCACTGACTTTTAACCAAACGTTGCTCCTTGTTCTCTTCGAGCTGGGAATTTGCCCAAAGGAAATGCTGACTGCTAAAACGAACTGACAGGTGAACTGAAGGTGAAGGACATAATTTCGGCAGGGGACTCACTTGAGAAACTAACGCTTTATTGCAAACAACAAATAAGTCGATGCAAATTAATGTTACAGTCTTCCGATAAGCTGTACATGAAAGTGAAAGTAAAGTACCTGGGGTTCTGGCAGACGAAGCCATGAAAATGATGTTTCTGGCTTTCTGATCGACAGAACATAACGAGGAGACTGAAATCATACTTAAACTGGAGTTTCTGCCTTTCTCGCAGCCCAAAATATTCCAAGTTCATACCCTGTACAACCACCATTTTGAAGTGGAAAAAAACAGACGTTGGAGGGGTTCCCTGTCCCATGTCACTTTATATTAATTTTTGTTTTAATTCTTCATTAATTTAAAATTTTTAACACGTGTGGATGTTGACATTGTTTTTTTTCCGAATATATAATTTGTACGAGGAGATTATTCTAGAGATGCAAAAAAATCGTTCAGCCGATCCGGCAGGAACGCCACACACTACTTAAGTCAACTGGCAACGCGCCCATTCGGACTCTTGACAAACCACTACACCATGCTACACACTATAATTTCTCTTCAGCAAGTCCGCAGCAAATCTCTGAATGCCAGCATGAAATGAACTTATGCTCTAAGTGCTGTCGATTATAATTCGAAGCATCTGCTGCTATACTAAACAGTTCAGCCACATTACTTCTTGCGTCGAAATGCTATGTGAGATTTGTGTGTTGAAAAGAATGTTCTTGTATTATACCCACGTGGAAAGAAGATTTCGGCAAAAATGCAGGACGTTACAGTCCAGAACAGTCGGGAAAAGCTGAACGTGTAATCGTAAATGAATAAATTCATACAAAGCACATAATTACTGGAAAAGATAAACCAACTAAAAGCAGAGTGCTCAGTGAAGATAAGCTGAATGAAATCGGTGCTAAGCTTGAATACTCCACTCGAATATCCCCTGTAGGCCTTGCACAGGAGACTGTGACCGAAGAGGCTGGAGCTGACTGAGATCTTTCGTGGTTTATTTGAGTCCCTCCAGGTAAATGCCAGGATAGTACCTCAATTAGGACATGGTAAATTATTTACAAGTCCTATTTATTCTTCGTTAATCTATCTTTCCTACCATTCTGGCCCTAAAAAAAAAGTAAAGATGTCCCTGTACCAGGCCATGAGGGCCCATAGGGTTGTGAGACGTTGAGGGTCCCACATTATCTAGACAATCGGCTCAAAGATGGCGGCCTTACGCGCCGGCCGCGCTTTACTCCCCAGGAAAATTATTTAATTAATTCCTGGTACTCATTTCTGTTAGAGGCTGAGTAAACCCCAGGACCTAGTGCGGCCGGAAGGGTTAGGTTAACTGAAAAAATCCAATGACCTCATCGGCACTTGAACCCGCGACCTTCCGGCTTGTAGCATAGCCCCTCAACCACTATGCTACCGCGTGCCCCCATAGTCTGCTGTACTGATTGCATCTAAAAAAGACCAGTTGAAATGGAGTTCCAAGTTTCAGGTTTCAGCTTTTATGTTTGCTCTCTTTCCGAAAAGGAATTTAATCTCGTGAACGTTATCATTTTACAGTGCCGCAATTGATGCGTGCGTAACAATAGGGACCATTCTGACGTCTGCTGTGATCTGGGTGGGCTTGTAGATTGCGCGGTGTGCGAGTGTCTCTTCCAGTGGACAGGGTTTCAGCTAGTGACCTTGTATATGCATATATTGTGACCGGATATGACCACTTGCTAGGCAACGGCTAGGTAAACACTACCTAAAAGCAGGAATAATAACAGAAGCGGAAGTTAATGATGCTAGACAGCGGCTATGTAATCACTTATTTCCGCGGCAACGAATGTAAAGAAAGGCATTCCAGTGACAACACAAGAGAACAGAGGAATTTTTTCGATATGGTGACTACTATCCCGCCCGCGTGGCAATTATAAAAGGGAGCTCATTCGTGAATTCGAGAGTACGAGAGATGAGTCCGATGTTAGTGAGACATTCGTCAGACAGACGTCGTTAAGGAGTTCAATGCGTGAGCTGTTATAATCAACCGTAATTGTAAAAACGTGCCAATAAACCCAATCATATTACGGCACGTAAAAGAACCTCATGCCTCAAGGAGGCCTCTGAGCCAAATTATAAGGACATTTCCCGCCCAACAATAGTCTCTAACGCCTCTGGTAGATGGGGGAAGCATCTAGATACCGCTGAGCTAGTAGAGGTCGAACTCGCTGGCTGAGTCGGGACTGATGGCACTCACCAGTATCGGTAGGGTATAGAGACTGGTAGAATATCACAGGGGGACGTACAATAGACCACTGGTCGCGGTGCATGGGGAAACCCACCCCCTCCAATAATAATAATAATAATAATAATAACCCAATCATAAAATCCAGAACCCATTATTATCAGTCACTCTAACCCCGTATACGTGACTATATATATAGATATATATTCTTACTTGCTGATATACATATATTGTGTATAGTATATTTCATGCTTGCGTTACTGCAAATTTTAAGAAACAAAATTATAAGTATTATTTAAAAGAAATAAGGTATTGTTAGATGCAGCAAGCTGACATATTTGACTGTTTAGAGGATACAAATGTCTCTTCTCACTTTCTATTTGGAGTCTGAGTACACCATTACATCGATCTGGTAATTTTCATGAAGAATACGACTGTATGTTTTATACTCTTAGTAGCCGTAAAATTAACTTCAGCATTTGATGCAGACATGCTCTCATTCATGGTTGAGTTCGGGCAGAAGATCCGTGATAAGATGTGACATGGCGGCCTTGGGTACTGTTATTGAGCGTGAAGGAAACTCTACTTCTCACGGCAGCCTTCCTACGTACTGTGCCCGCAAGTAACTTCCTCAGTGTGAAGGTAAGTATAAATCAGGATACGAGATCTGAAATCTATTGCATTACTTCTCACAAAGCAGCCGTGCCTCGTGCCGTTTCTGTTTTCCAACTTCATGAAAACCGGCAGTTGCAATCGAAGTTTTTGTGTAAGTTTCTTCCCAATAACAGCAGCGCAACTAACCATAATACAGAGTGTCCGGATGAAAGGTATCCAAAATAAAATCACTATATCTTAGAAAGAATTTATTATACACATTAATGGATTACACTTTTTTCCCCCTTGGCACTACAGCTCCAGTGGGCCTAGGCCTACCTCCATGAACTTCTCCGTTCACTTCGGGTTTTCTAGATCTTAGACATTCTGTAGGACTCCTTGGGCGGGTGATCAGCTCGTCGCAAGGCCTCTACCTGTACACAAACACAGAAAAACGCATACGAACATCCATGCCCTGAGTGTGATTCGAACCCCCGATCCCGGCTTCCGAGCGAGCGAAGACAGTACATGCCTTAGACCCCTCGTCTGGATTATACCATTACAAAGGGAAATTATCAAAATTTTTCTTTTGCGTATATAACTTTCCCAATAAATTTAAATGTGGGCTCCCTTGGTGACACGACAAATATCCATATTTGAAGCATGTTTGGTGTTACCGTGGCCACAGCGTCCCTTATGTGGGCTTTCAGGTGTTGGAGCTCGTTGATCTTAACCTGGTAGACACTGTTCTTGACCTAGGAGGCCAAGCGATTGGTCCGCCTCTGCCAATTCATATCTCAGCCATCTCTCTGTCCAGGTGATTCCTAACATGGTGGCAAAATGTGGCGGCGTATGCGCATAAGCCAGGTATGAAAAGAAAATTCGGAGTTTTCCTTTTCGATGACATAAATCGGACACGTGTATGACAATTAGTTTCCGAGATATAATTTCTTTTTATTTTGATACCTTTCATCCGGACATCCTTTATAATCGTATTACATGCTTGCACTTTTCACTGTTTCGTGAGTTGGCTGCCCTACTCTTAGTCTTAACTGCTTCGTACTCATAGATTGTTACATTGGTCTAATGGTTAGTATTCATAGGTTTTGAATTTTATTCCGAAGGTTAAATAAGTCCAACAATTGAGTTCTTCTCGAAAATACAGTCGCACAACTCCTCAAGAAATCCTCCTCTCTGCATAGACCCCGAAAGTTCATTACACTGTCTAGTCATGAGCTAGATTAATCCAATCCACATCCTCTCACCATACTCCTACGTTTTTAAGAACCATTTTAATATTAACCCGACGTATGCCTACGTAACGAAGTTGGCACAGCAATTGGCTACGCGACCTGATGGCCGAAGGGTCAGAGTTCGAGTCCAGAATGAGCAAGTTTGTTCTCCTCTCAACGTCGTCCAAAGAGGTATTCGGGCCCACTCGACCTATCCAATGAGTACCGGGGGTAGAGCGGCTGTGACGTGAAGCTGACCACTCACCTCCAGCTAGTGCCGAGATCAAGAATACATAGCTCGAACTGTTCCCAGAGACCTTCAATCTCTGACATTTTCTTAGTATGACAGACAGGTTCCCCTCTCATACAAAACAATATACATCGGACAAAACTGTACGTAAAATTTAGGCCTGGAAAATGACGACACGCCGTTTGTTTCTTTAGTCGATTGCTTGCTTCACAGTGAAGTTACATCACAAAAATTTGGACAGACAAAGTACTAAGCTGAACTAAAAAGGGCCAAACTAAGTTTTTATAATTTCAAATGAATGTAAGTTGTATTTGGCGATGGATGTATGAGGCAATTACGCGCTCAAGCTTGTGGTGTACATGCAGCCTTCATGCCCTGTTGGAGTCGCGATAGCGGAGTCTGTATGGCAACTGGTTGCGGGTTGGACGGCCGAGGGGTCGAAGTTCGAATCCCGGTAGGGCACGATTCTTCTCCTCTTCACGTCTTCCAGACAGGTCCCGGGATCATCCAGCTTCCTGGAAGCTCTTTCCCCGGGAGTAATACGGCTGATTCGTGAAGCTCGCCACTCACCTCCACATAGTGCCGAGGTCAAGAATACATGGATCTATGCATTCACGCCTCTATATATCTTCACGGCGCAGAGCTTCATTGGTTGAGCACAGGGACAGCTTTACCTTTTTACCTTCATACCTTGTTTGTCCATGTGCGAGAAACGCACTGCAGCGTATGAACATGAACAAGTCCATGGGTGGGTGGTTCCGCGAGTCTAGAATCGCAGGCGCTCATTCTCAGTTCGTGACCGAAACTTTCACTATCTTTACGAGGCCTGGATGTTTCCACAATGCAACTAACTTCTTACCTAACATGCACCCACATAACCTGAACTGTAGCTTAGTTTCCGGGCCATAGCAACTCTTTTTTAGAGGATGATGCACTTATGTTATGACACAATGTCTATAAAAATAATCGCTTAGCTTTTAAAGGTTACTTATTTGCCTAGGGCTGTTTGTGAACTAGATTCAAAATTTTACAAGTCATTTTACTTCTCACATACGCGAAATATTTTCTCGTTCTTACAACAGAACATAAGTTGAGGGCCTTCAGGGAAACGTTGCCGAGAAGAATATTTGAAACTCCGAGAAAGTAATATAAGGTTGAAGAAAGTTACGTAATGTGGGGCTTCATCATGTACGAGTGTACTTCATAAAATGTTGTTAGGGTGATCAAATGAAGGAGGACGAGTTTAGTGAGACATCTGAGATAAGAACTGCATACAAAATTTTATCCGTAAGCTTCAAGTGAGGGATGAGACAATTTCAGAGGCCTAGGCAGAATTGGGAAAATGGGAAGTGACGAGGGATTGTCAGTAAATAGGTCACAAATAAAAGTAAAATAGATGTAATGGACGTAATAGGTTCTCTACGTGTATCGCTAGGTAGCAGCACAGTCAAATTTCATGACAGTTTAGGTAGCAGACGAGAAATCACATGTTCAGAGGTAGGTTTCAGTAGTCAAAACGGCGACCGTGCTTGAGGAATATACTACCGAAAAGCAGCGATCTCTTGGGCGTTTTTTTTGTGGGCAAAGGGCTCAACGCGGGGGATATCTATAAAGAATTATTTCCTGGTTACTGTGGGAAGTGTTTTTCGCGTAAAACGGTTAACAACTGGGTCGAGAAACATGGCAAGTGTATGCTACTTGCCCACACTGGTTCCTCGATCGTGGATTTTTATACCACGAAAATGGAAGCGATATGTTCCTGTGAAAAGTCGATTCACACAAAGATCTATACGGCGCCCCAACCAAGAATATAGCATTATTCATACATGTCGTAATTGGAAAATACTATTTTTTACCATCATCATTTACAAAGAGTTACTCTGCAAAACTCTTACAATATGATAAATGTGATTTTTATAAAATTTGGGAATTTCATGTGAATAAGGGATTTGAAACACAAACAGATCACATCCCTACTGCAGGGTTCGGCTACTGAATATAATGATTAAATATATTTCAATAGTGCTCAATAGACGAGGTTAGGTAAAGCCCTGGCCGTGCCATAGCTCAAGCGGTTAATCGCTGGCTTCTCACCGCGGCGGCCCGGGTTCAATCCCGGGCCTGGTCAAGTGGGATTTGTGATGGACAAAGTGATGCTGGGGCAGGTTTTCCCTGAGTACTTCGGTTTCCCTTGCCAATTTTCATTCCACCAATTGTTCTACAATCACCCTCACCTATCATCCGGGGCTGGTACAATAGGCCAGAAGTGGCCGCAGTACAAGGGACTTAGTTCCACCCCACAGGCAATAATAAAAAGATAGGTAAAGCCCTCAAGGGTGTGGGAATTACAAGAAGAGATACTGACGTTTCTGGACATGAAAGACATAGATCTAATATTCCCTTAATTGAGAAACTAGAATCGGAAAACTGACCTAGAGTTGCTCGTTGTTGTTTTGGTTTTTATCTACGACTTCAACTTTAAAGTTAAGGGGCAATAACCCATTATGTATGAATTATAGTTCGAAATATAGGTTATCAAAATAAAACTTCTTTCGTTCTTAAAATAATTAAAGGAAAACAAATTTCCACGCTCTTGTACCCTACTTCATCCCATAACTATAGCAGCTTATTTACCAAACTACGTGAAGTTTTCTGTAGATGATGCAACATTTTAAAGAAGGTAACACTGGTAATTTAATTGCAGTCTCCTTCTTTGTTACTACATTCTGAGAAAGTTTCAGATAATCTTCAGCTGGAACTGACTAATCTGCAGTGTTATAGTACTAGACGGGAAGTTTAAGTTCTGAGAAATGCGTCGGGTTCTTTTTGGCTGTCGTTTAATTCCATATACTTCAATTTAAAAGACTGCAAGAAGATGTTACCAAATTTTATCTTCACATACAGTCAAAAATAAACATGTTCTTTAATGAAATTAAATAATTTTACATCAAATTATGGAAGATACTAATGTTGACAAATAAATTTCATTACGCCCAATTACACACGTAGGGACATGTTTCAACTAGTCCGTATAAGCTGACTCTTCCTTCGTTCTCCCTGAGCAAGGTCAGTCACTTGTCTCTCAGCGTTCATGTTCTGTCGTGTTCAAGATATCATACCTCGCACATTGTTGTAACAGTTCGTAGTGATGGAGCAAAGAGCGAACATTAAGTTCTGTTTCAAGACCTGAGAAACAGCTACTGAATATTTTCAGTTAATGAAACAGGCTTATGGTATAATGCTCTCTCTCGTTCACGGATTTTTAGCGGTATTTGAATGCTTCAAACGGTGTAAAGATGGGCGTGAGGACCTTCAGAATGATCTAAGAAGAAGGCCTATTTGAACCTCTCAAAATGGACACACAATTGCATATGGCCGTGAAATGGTGACACCCGTTCGTCGAGGGGCTCTCGGAATGATGACAGATGAATTTAAGCATAAATAAGGAGACGATTCGTCAAATCATCCATGATGATATATGGAAGAGGGAGATCTGTGTGAAGTTCATCCCACACAGACTCACGGGCGAGCAGAAGCAACGGAGACGTCATCCAGACTTGCCAAGACAACCCCAGTTTTCTTGAATATATTTTTCTCTTTCCTAAGGCGAAATCTGCCTTCAAAGTAAAGAAGTCTCGGGTTCTTGAAGACATTAAGAAAAACGTGACGGCCGAACCAAAAGCTTTTCCTTGGGAGGCCTTTTCTGTTTCCAGAAATCTTATTAAACCATTCAAAAAATATATTCAAATTGACTGAGCTTATTTTGACTATAAATAAAACAAATCTTTATTATTTATATTTTTATTTATTTTTACACCAGTCCTGGAACTTTATTGCAAGACCTTGCACACGAATATCTCGTTGCAATTTTTCAGATAATATCAACATTTACAACAAACACTGGAATATTTCATGCTTTCTATTAATCTGGCGAGCACTGATAAGGAGCCACGTGATTCAGATTGTTATCTGTTGTTGCTGACTTCTAAAATACTTAAAATATTCAGACCCATTTCTATGTTGACATTGAATAATATGATCTCTTTTCGACCGAGCAAAACAGACGTAAGTTGAGATTCAGTTCTTCAACGAAGGAGCTTTCCCGCTTTTGTCATATTGGCTTTTCAAGGGCTCTCCAGTGGAGTTGTGTTTCAGTTATCTTCGTGAACTTAAGACTGCCAGGAAAGAGAATCTGACTCATTTACGTTTATTTATGACAATGTTCCAGGAAAGATATTAGAACCAGTTGATCAGATACAAGTACGTGTATTACTGCGGACTCGATCAAACGGGGATCATTTAGTGATGAATATGGACACCGCTGAGAGCATGAGAGAAAGCTGCACATCCCACGCAACTGCCGGTTCATACTCAAAGCATGGGAAGTGTGTCATTAGGGCCGGCTTCCCACTCGGTCCTCACGTATTAGTGTAAAAGTGACCTACCGCTCGCAGTAGCGGAGTGGAACACTGCGGGTATACTCGTGCTGAAGTCACGGTGTAACAAACGTAGCACCTACACCGTAAGACAGGTCCCTCCCCCTTTCGAAGAAGAGGCCCAACTTCTAAACACGTACATGTATAGGAGAGAACAAAAATCATGGTCATGGATCTCGACAGGACCTGAAGCCAGGAGTGACTGTGCTGGCGAGAACCGACAACAGACCGACTTACCGACCGCTCGCACAAGATTTGGATTTCTGGCACAGAGAGGGATTTTATTTTCCACACAATCTTCAGACCCGTTCTGGGGCCACCCAACCTCGTTAAATAGCCCACGTATCCGTCGAAGAAAGAAGCTTACTGCTTATCTCGGCCTAGTGCCGAGCGCAAGAGTAAACGTCCCCAGATCGCGATGCTGGACGACAAGGCCATATTTGTCTTCATCTTATTTCGGTATAAGTCCACTTTTTGTGGTGTATTCAGTCTTAAGGAACGAGGTCCTGTGGGTCGAATATAGAAACTGCAACAAATTTGAGGAGACCGAGACATGGTGGTGCAAGAGTAAAAATCTAATTTAGGTTAGTAAAGTAATTCGTGCAGAATGACCTATTATGATCGAGAATGTTTTCAACAAAATGGTCGATATATTTTAATTAAACATATATTTACATATATATTATAAATATAAGTATTCAGGTGGAAAGACTTCGGTAATCTTTACATGCTTTCGGATAGCCACGTTCAGTAATTTTCGAATTTATTTTTTGAAGACCGTGGTTGAGTGTTGAATACACAAGCTAGACAATTTACGCATAGCGTCCATTTTTTAAATTATCTTGTGTAATGAATACAAAGTGTTTCGTTTCTTGACAGTCTTTACAAAGAGAAAAAGAAACACGTTATGTGGAGGCTATGACCTTCCGTCTGTCTCTGGCCAAGTGTCAGCGCCTCTAATAACAGATATTTTAAAAAATCGGTCTAAAACTTTCCCTGAAAACTATCAGGCAGTTTAAATTTTCCGTCATATTGATCCATAATGAAGTCCGTTTTACACGATATCATAAATGGACTATTCCACGCACCTCAGAAACCGCTCCACGGATATTTATGAAATATGGTATTGGAGAGTTCCACTAAATGTTACCTGGTAATTCCGATTTTTAGTTATACGAAATGAAGAAGTGTTAATTAGAGCCAGTGGGCAGAGGAATGTCCTACACGAAATAAGAAAACGGAAGGCTAATTGGATTGGTCATGTTTTACGCAGAAACTGCCTTCTAAAAGAAGTTATTGAAGGAAAGATAGAGGGGCGGATAGAAGTGACAAGAAGACGAGGAAGAAGACGTAAGAAGATGCTGGATGACCTTGGGGACAGAAGAGGATACTGTCATTTGAAGGAGAAAGCCCTAGATCGCATTAAATGGAGCAATTATTTTGGAAGAGACTGTGGACCTGTCGTCTGACAGATTACTGATGATGATGAGTACTAGTCAAAAATAAATTCTGGTTCACAATAGAACGTAAATGGACTGTCTCACATATCCCAAAAACCATTTCACTAGCTCCATTACAATTCGACATGGAACACTTATGTCAAAAGAGGCCGGGAAATCCCAGTTTACAAACACATTGATCCATAATACATTCTAGCGTGCATAAGGTCATAAACTGAAGTTTTCCATGTATCCCAAAAACCCATCCACAGACCTTGTTAAACTGGATATGGGAGACTTTCACTGAATTTCCTTCTATTGAACATGTTCGTAGTTCAATCACTAAACATCGAATAACGACGGTGGTAAAGTCACGCCATGAAGACATGGGGAGAAGCGGTGGTATAGCTCCACCATTCTTGATCTCGGCAATATACGAAGGTGAGTGGTCAGCTTCACGACTCGGACGTTTTACCCACAAGGAAAGAGCCCCCGGTACCCATTAGGTAGGAGGCTGGGTGGACTCTAGAGCCGGTCTGGATGCTATGTGGAAGAGAAAAATCTCTTCGCCCTGCAGGGGATCGAACCACAACTCTCCAGCCTGAAGCTCATCGTTATACTGACTAAGATATCCCGGCTCCGAAGAAGAACGGGGCTGGTAATCTTGTATAGTATAGAATGGAATACACCACGTACAACCTTGTTAGATTTTGCAGACAAACATTTACCGAAATAAGCAACTCCATGGGACAAAGCTCTTCTTGTGATGTTAATTTTCATTCAGTCAAGGAATTCCCCAGCTTTTACGTAAGTTCAGTGCGATGTTCACAAAAGTCCGCCACTGGACTCCACTCTGAGACAAATGTCCAAATCCTGCTTTGGCAACTTATTTCTGTACCATCTCTTTCAATATCCTCCAATATATATATATATATATATATATATATATATATAT